>NW_015505774.1:719457-784006 GCF_001515645.1 Sinocyclocheilus grahami | reverse complement strand
TTTTTTTTTACTGTATTTTTGATCAAATAAATGCAGCCTTGGTGAGCAGAAGAGACGTTTTTCAAAAACATTAAAACTCCAACCTTTTGATTGGTAGTGTACTGAATTCTAAGAATTTGAACAAAACAGGTCTAAATGAATCATCAGTGTTATTTTAGTATTATTTATACACTACTATAGTATTTAA
This sequence comes from Sinocyclocheilus grahami, assembly GCF_001515645.1. Taxonomy (NCBI): domain Eukaryota; kingdom Metazoa; phylum Chordata; class Actinopteri; order Cypriniformes; family Cyprinidae; genus Sinocyclocheilus; species Sinocyclocheilus grahami. The sequence goes on along the minus strand of NW_015505774.1, from coordinate 783,819 downwards.
TGTTTTGAATTAGCATTCATTTTCATATTGTCAGTTTTCATTTTTAATTTTTGTTTTAAATTTAATTTATATTTAAATTTTTTTAATTATTTTTATTTCCGTTTTAGTACTTAAAGTTTTTTCAGTTAGTTTATTTTCATAAATGAAAATTATTTTTAATAGTTTTAGTTTTTTCACTAGAATTAAAGTCCATCACCTGTTGAGACTGAAGCTGTTTCAGCACTGGCTGTAGCGTTTCTTCAGTTTTTCTGCTGCTCCATCCGAAGCGGCTCTGACAGAATGTCTGACAGGTTAAGAACCACTTCTGCTCATTTTAAACTGCAGACATTTAGAATGTGTTTAAAGCTATCATACTGTAAATGACATGAAGGATATTCTTTGATGAGCTCCAGGTGTGGGTGGCCCCAGCCGAACGAGGCGTCTGATTGGTCGACGGTGGGCTGCAGGTAAGCCTGAGCCACAGCAGGGTTTGGGAAACCAGGATGAAGCTGAAGATTCCTTAGTTTCTTCTTCACCTTTGTGTCTTTGGAATTGGCAACCAACTTCTTATTCTCCTGTGCTTCAGTCCACCACTTACTACATCAGACATAACACACATACACAATGACCCATGTTTAAAATTTTATGGTAAAAACAGCAGCTGTGTTTAACAGCACTTTACCGTAAAAACTATGGTAGCATTAATACCGTAATCTTGTATTAACAAACTTCACATTTGCAAAATTCAGCAGCCAGAATTTTCAGGGGCCAGGGTTGTTGATCATATAACTCCTGTTTTGGAATTGTTGCATTGGCTCCCGGTTAGATTTCGTATTGATTTTAAAGTTCTCATGTTAACATACAAGGCACTGCATGGTCTGGCTCCTCAGTACTTGGCTGAGCTATTAATTCCCTATACACCTAGTCGGTCTTTTAGTCGTTCCTAAAACACAGCTGTATTCGTTAGGTATTTTTAAAATCTCGTCTTAAAACTTTTTATTTTCGTCTTGCTTTTAACTGATTGTTATTCTGTATTTTTGTGTATTACTTTGGATTGTTGTGTTTGCTTGTGTTGTGAAGCGCTTTGAGAAAGTACTCTTTTAAAGGCGCTATACTAAATAAAATGTATTATTATTATTATTATAGCAACATTTTAGGTTTTACATGACTGAACTATAAATTTATGGTAAAAACCTGATTTAATCTTAATATTGCATCTAAAGTAAAATCAAATTTTGCACCTGTATAATATACTGATATAACCATAAATACACGTGGTAAAACAGACATATGACGAATTAAAGAAAATCACAAGCACCTTTTCCACAAGCTGATCATACAGTGTCATACACACAAATACTAAACACTATCACAGTAACACACATTACTCTATAATAATGCAAGTAACATTCATTAAACAACATAGGAGGAACATAATGTATATAATTAATAAAAAAGACTAACAAGAAGCATAATTATTTCATTGGCTGATAAGGGTTTAATCTTAGAAATATTGTAGAACAAAGTAAATATTTGCATCTCATTCATCGACCTGAAATATGGCTTATTTGAAAATTAAAACATGCAAGTTGTAGCAACTTTACTTGGCCGCTCACTCTAACGTTAACCTAGACAAAAGTGCGCTATTAGGTGTGTTTGTGCGGAGTGTGGAAGCTATTAGTGCGTTTACTGCATGAAAGGGACTTGCATTTTCTTGATAACTGTGGAAACAACTTAAGACGTCATTTTTGCTCATACAGGTAAGAGTAAATACATCATTCGAAACTGTAAATGGTTTATTTTTAATTGTGTACACTCACAATATCATAAAAACTGTTGTTGTTTTTTTTTGTAAAGAAAGCATACAGGATGCGCTTTCTGTCGTCTCGGGCTCTGTGAACTGGAGCACGTCACAAAAATGAACCGATACTCAGTGTATTGGCTGCCTCACAGACATGAGAAATATATCTATAGAAAGCTTGAAATGTCAAATGTTAAGTGTTAAAACAAACCAATTCCAAGCAAAACATTCTCTGATTACATAATCCACATGAAAGGGTCAGAATCGTCAACTTAATCTTTCCAATCCATGCTGACTCAGAAAACACTAGTTTATTAATAAATTATTAAAATATCTCCTTGCTCTTTTTTCAGACACATTACATTTCCTAGTGATTTGAGGCTAGCTTTATGCATGCACTCGAGTGCGGAATAGGTTTTAAAAGCTCATTATGGTTTTCTTCTTGCCCAACTTGCACATGAAAAGGAGGACATAATTCAATTTAAATGGAAATTATCGTGAAATGTTTTTAAAATGTTTACATTCTGAGACTGATTGCCAGCAAAAGCTGTTTTAGGATGGTCTGTGATTTGGTCTTAGTGACTTGGGAGTCCTCTTGACTACCCTTAACTTTTCACAAACTTAGGAGCTGATTTCACGCTTTGTGAAATACACTCAGATCAAAAATGTAGGAGTCCTGAGATTAGGACTGACACACCCATTATTTTTAGGAGTTTTTCCTAAATCAGCAAGTTAGGAGCTAGTTTTAGCCTTAAGATGTTTTGTGAATACAGTCCCAGGTAATTTTGACTTGGGTATGTGTGGAGAACCATTAGGTGTCAAAAATACTAATATAACACTTAGTTATATTGGTGTCCAAAAAACTTTTGTAAAATATATTTGGGCATTTTCCCGTCTCTCACACACTTTTGAGACTGCATTTTTGTTGATAAACATGATTATATGCTATTACTGACAAACCATTGCAGCATGAAAAACTGATAACTTTTTCATCTCAAAGTGAAACTTTCAGAAGTAAAATTCATTTATATAGTAATATTTATGTTTTGATAGAAATAAATATGTTGGATTCATAAATTTGGACTGTTTTTGTGCAATCATGAATTCCATTCATTCCAATGTGTTTAATACTGGTAATTCTTAGACTATATGCTCTTATAAATTTCACACAAAAGCTGTGTCTCATTTAGAAGGCTGCGTCCTCCGGAGGTCACATTCGAAGGCTGCATACGTCATCGAGGCTGTCTCATTTCAGAAAAGCAAGTAGGACACTCCGAATGCGACCTTCGAATGCGACCTCCTTTCACAGGATTTCGGAGGATGCATGAGGTGTATCCTTCGCTGCTACAGATAACCCACAATTCTTTGCGTCGCCGTGAACAACCGTTGTTAATTTGAAAAATGCCGGCGCCGGCAGATGTAACGTACACACAAGCGCAGATGTGGTGTTTACAACTTACCTTAACGAAGGCCGTCTCGTTTAATTCTAGGTTGAGGACACTTCGTATATGCATCCTACAGAGGATGCGACCTCCAGAGGATTCGACCTCCGGAGGGTGCAGGCTTCTAAATGAGACACAGCTAATGATTGTGGTGAGGGAGTCGCGTGGTTAAGCGAGGTCTGCAGCGGGAGAGAGAGTTGGGAGACAAGCAGCGAGTAAGTAGGTCAAGTGCAAAATGATGAACACCTGTGTCTGATTGCAGTAATTGGCGCGGAGAGACCGGATAAAAAGCCACAGGAGAATGAGAAGGAGAGAGAGACTGGACAGAGCTCATGCATGCAGATCAAGCTGAGTGCCGTGGAATGCCAAGAAAGAAGGGACTGTTTGGACTGTGGTTGTTTCTTGAAACTGGACTTGTTGTTTTATATCACCTGTTCATTTAATAAAGGCACGAGTCTCAGCAAGCCAACCCTGTCGTCCAGAGGATTCGACCTCCGGAGGGTACAGACAGCCTTCTAAATGAGACACAGCTAATGATTGTGGTGAGGGAGTCGCCTGGTTAAGCGAGGTCTGCAGCGGGAGAGAGAGTTGGGAGACAAGCAGCGAGTAAGTAGGTCAAGTGCAAAATGATGAACACCTGTGTCTGATTGCAGTAATTGGCGCGGAGAGACCGGATAAAAAGCCACAGGAGAATGAGAAGGAGAGAGAGACTGGACAGAGCTCATGCATGCAGATCAAGCTGAGTGCCGTGGAATGCCAAGAAAGAAGGGACTGTGGCTGTTTCTTGAAACTGGACTTTTTGTTTTATATCACCTGTTCATTTAATAAAGGCACGAGTCTCAGCAAGCCAACCCTGTCGTCTTCCTTCCATCCTCTGAACCTCAACACTCTGGTGCCGAAACCTAGGAAGGAAGAAGGAACGCCACCGCTATCATCCAGCCCCTGTTAAATTCGCCGTTTACGGAGATTATTCACTCGCTTGCGGGACTCCACCAGGAACACCATCAGGCACTACTGGACATGAGGGGCGATCACGAACGTCGATTCCAGGTCCTCATCCAGGCACAGCAGGAGGACCGCAAGCTGTTCTGGTGCTGGATGGACCGGGAGGTTCGGGCTGCGAGGATTCCATCTGCCCCGGCCCTGCCATCCCATTTTCCTTCATTTAAGTAGTGTGAGAGCACAACGATGCTCTAAATGTGTTGGCATAGCAACGTGATACTTCCGGTTTCCTTCTCCGCCTGTCCTACGAAGGCCGTCTCGTTTAATTCTAGGTTGAGGACACTTCGTATATGCATCCTACAGAGGATGCGACCTCCAGAGGATTCGACCTCCGGAGGGTACAGCCTTCTAAATGAGACACAGCTAATGATTGTGGTGAGGGAGTCGCCTGGTTAAGCGAGGTCTGCAGCGGGAGAGAGAGTTGGGAGACAAGCAGCGAGTAAGTAGGTCAAGTGCAAAATGATGAACACCTGTGTCTGATTGCAGTAATTGGCGCGGAGAGACCGGATAAAAAGCCACAGGAGAATGAGAAGGAGAGAGAGACTGGACAGAGCTCATGCATGCAGATCAAGCTGAGTGCCGTGGAATGCCAAGAAAGAAGGGACTGTTTGGACTGTGGTTGTTTCTTGAAACTGGACTTGTTGTTTTATATCACCTGTTCATTTAATAAAGGCACGAGTCTCAGCAAGCCAACCCTGTCGTCTTCCTTCCATCCTCTGAACCTCAACACTCTGGTGCCGAAACCTAGGAAGGAAGAAGGAACGCCGCCGCTATCATCCAGCCCCTGTTAAATTCGCCGTTTGCGGAGATTATTCACTCGCTTGCGGGACTCCACCAGGAACACCATCAGGCACTACTGGACATGAGGGGCGATCAAGTATGTGCTGGACCTGAGAACAAAACTCTACAATTTGGAGTGGCTCTCTACGGGGAATTTGTTACAGGCCCAGGACAGACAGAGCCGGCTGTACAATAGGGGAACCAGATTACGAGTTTTTGAACAGGGAGATAAAGTGCTTGTATTGCTCCCAACGTTTAGTTCTAAATTACTTGCCAAGTGGCAAGGACCCTTTGAGGTCACACGGCAAGTGGGAGATATAAATTATGAGATGATTTGAATGGACAGGAGTGGGGCACGTCAGATTTACCACCTAAACCTCCAGAAAAATGAAGCGAGGCGTAGCCAGTAATGCTGGCAACGGCAGTAAGTGTAGAGGAAGACCTCGGGCCAGAAGTGAACACTAAAGTCTAATCTCTTGCTCTGGCCCCAGGGGGAGATAACCTTTCACCCTCCCAGCTCACTGATGTAGCTAGATTGCAAGCGGAGTTTGCAGACAGGTTCTCGCCCCTGCCCGGTCAAACCAATCTCAGTCAGCACCATACTGAGACCGAGCTGGGGGCGGTAGTGTGCAGTCGGCCGTATTGTTTACCTGAACACAAGAAAAAGGTGGTTTAGACTGAATTAGAGGCGATGCTAGTGATGAGGGTGAGCCTGATATTTTTAGTGCTTAAAACAGAGGGCTCCGTACGATTCTGTGTGGATTAATCGCAAGGTGTTTGCTGTGTAGAAATTCGACGCATATCCAATGCTTTGGGTTGACGAATTGCTTGATCGGCTGGGTACAGCTCAATTTTATTCTACACTGGACTGAACAAAAGGGTATTGGCAGATCATCGTATACAGATTTTGAATGCATTATGAGGGTTAAACAAAATACCATCAAAGGCTTCTCATGTAGGGAACTGGCAGGTTTATGGTTTTTCACTGTAAATTATAAGATGACTTAATTTTTATTTCCAAAATTTAAAAGTATTTCACAGTAAAACTACATAATGTCCCATTTTCCAATTTTCACCATATATAGTAAGTGTCTTTTACTGTTAAAATTACAATCACTTTCTACAGTGTTTCTGACCTGAGTTGAACAAGAGGCTCTAAACCAGCACCAGGAAACTCGTTGAGGATCTCCATCCCTGTAACGTATCCCACTCCTGGAATGCCTTCAGTGTAATCACTGCCCAACAGATATGCCAGATTGATCAGTTTGGTCCTGTCCAGGCCTACAGACAGATGCAAGCTCACAGTGGTGTCTCTTTCCACCTATTATACATGCACACTAATTGATCTCAGTAGGGATGCACAATATTATCGAAATATTAATGGAATCAGCCAATATTGGCTTGAAACTTAATTATCGGCCCGATATGAAAAATTATGCCGATATGCCTTGCCGATAAGATGAATAACTCGCATGTGCTCAGGGTGTGCTAGCGATAAGATCACGCTAGCAGCGCGGTCATCCTTGACCAAATACCTGAATGGTAATTAGATTCATTATTTTGGATTGTCGCATTTAATTTGAGAATGCTAGTACAGAATGATGCGTCCAGTGTGCGAAAGAGTCAACAGTCACTAGCGTGTGCAGTAGCAGCAATAGCCAGGTCCTAATGCCCGTCCGGTAAGGCATTTTATTTATTTAGGGGGTGCTATAGACCAATTTCAGTGTTTGCAAACAGTGATGACATTTTTGTGGGCGGAGCCTATCTGGTGGCAGAAAATGACAGTTTTAACGTAGCAGTCTGTGCAAGCCATGGAATAAAAGAATAAAAAAGGTAATTTTGAGCTTATATTTAAAAATTCTGACTTTTTTCTTGCAATTCCGAGATTATATCTCACACTTCTGATAAGAAAAATCAACTCGTCATTCTCTCTTTCCCCCTTGGCTCAGAATCATGAGTTTATAATCCCACACTTCTGATTTTTTTTCCTCATAATTGAAAAACTCGCAATTGTTGAGTTGAATCAAGTTATAAAGTCCGAACTAGGAGATATAAACTTGCATTTGCAAGAAAAAAGTCAGTATTGTGATATAGGTAAATGTTATGTAAAATGTTTTAGGTTTAAATAATATTCCATGCTTTAACTGTAGGGCTAATACAATATGTACCCTATGTGAATATTATATAGACCTATTGTTTAAATCAAATTTATGCATTGAAAGTAGGGTAATCGGGTTTCATCCATAGTCTGTCCATTTAAACGTTTGCATTCAGCTTCAAATGGCGTCTTTGACAGTAGTATTATATAAAAATGATTTTCATTCCGATTCTGACATCCAAAAGCACAACAATATATTTTTTCTCTTATTCCATGGATTTGACCATTTCCCTCCACTTATTCCCAGTGTTTTTCTGCCACCACAATGTGCGCGCAGCTGCAAGTGACATAACTGTGACGCCTACTCCAAATTGGTCTATTGGCCTACTTGTAATAAAATGAAAGTAAAATACACAAATAACATTAAGATTAAATAAAGAAGTTACTGATGTCATAAAATCACGAGTATGCTTTGATTTAAAGGTCAAAGTTCAGAAGCTTTAGCTTACATGAATAAAAATCACAAACATGACACTTGTAATTTAAATAATATAAATATAAATAATGTAAATTTATATTTACAGAATTATTCATTAATGTGTAATATATACTATATATATATATATATATATATATATATAAATAAAACGGATTATGAAACAAAATAGCTCTAAAAGATTTTCTGAATTTTTACAACTCTTTTGCTTTGCACCATCTACAAATTTTAAATCTTCAAATAAAATGTTATGGTTACCACATCTGTCTGGAAAAAATTCAGTGATTGATTTATAGTTATTTTCAGCTTTCAGTGTACTCTCATTATAAAAGAACTTAATTATTGTTTATTTAATTCTAACAAGTACGTTTTTGTTAATAACTAACCAAAATTAAATATAATTTGTTTACAATCTCTGTACAGGAGAGACTTGGTGTTGTTTCCAAACAAAAGGAAATATATCGGTATCGGCATCGGCTATCAGCTAAATGAGTTGAAAAATATCAGCAAAAATCCATTATTGTGCATCCCTAGATCTCAGCACTGCAGCTCACCTAGTTGGTTCTGCATGTCCACAGACTGGTAATGCTCCACGTATTTGTTCTGGTTGAAGAAGTTCTTGTAGACTTGACGACCACCGAAGAGCCAGATGTCGCTGTCGTCGGTGATGGTGCCATGCGTTTGGTCCAGATGGTCCAGCACTGCACATTGGGCTTCAGCCTCCATCGGAGCAACGATGAACGGCACACCGAACAAACGCAACAGCTCCTGAACGCCATCAGAGGAAGAAAAACACTTCAGTATCATGGAAACATGAGTGTCTTTGCATCAGAAGACACCGGTAATGTATACTAGTGTACTACTCATGCTATTCTGAAGTATGTACTACTGTTAATTTCGTTAATGAAAAGTATGATGAAAAATGTTAATTGACAAGCTTTTTTCCCATGACTAAGACGAGACTACAATAAGGTCAATAGTCGGACAGGCACGGAGAAAAGGTACCTGATGAACTGCCTGGATCTGCCTGGTGATTGGAGCAGTTCACCGGTCTCTTTAGTGTTTCTACACTTAGGTCCATCACAAGCATGTTCTCTTTCGCATGGATATGGCAGCCGTGGCATTCATAATCGGCAAGGTGGTTTCCGTTCTCACCCTCTTCTCATGCTCGCAACGAGTCTGAAGATGTGGGCAGACTGGTTCTCGTAACCTGAATGGCTAATTCCGTTGAGGAGAGATTCCCTCTCTCAAGCCAGCAACTCAGCCTGGCATCCAGTCCAGACTTATGGAATCTGTGTGTCTGGCCACTTGACGGCGTTTGCCAATAGCAGGCTCGCTGTCACAGCAAGTGCAGAAGACATTCAGCTCTCCGTTTACTAGACGTCTCTACGCTCATAGGTGGAGAGCCTTTGAAAATTGTTGAACTTCAAAGGGCCAAGACCCTGTCGACTGCCAGTTTTCAGTAGTTTCGTCTTTTCTACAAGTGTTCGAATGATGGCCGTACGCCCTCCATGGTCAAGAATATGTAGCCGTCATATCAGCGTTCATTCTGACAATGATAGGTTGTCAGTGGGGAGGAATGATGTGATTAGATTTCTATGGGGCGCGAGGGAGGTTCAGCCTGTCAAGTACCCCCACTTGGGACGTCACTTTGGGAAAAAAAATAAAAACACCACTTCTGTAGTAGGTGGCACTGATGCTGCTACCGCCTAGCCAATTTACACACAGTTCCCCAGGCTAATGTGCTGTCTACTTCCAGTAAGCGCCACAGCTGCATATCTAACTCATGTGAGAAGCTGTACTGGAATGTGCTGCTTATGCGTACTTGTGTGCAGTGGCTTTACCATGCATTGCGATTGCTGTTGAGTGTTGCTGTGCTTATTTATCGTCTCCGCTTATGCCAAGCTCCCTTCGCAGTAATATGGCGTGAAGTTGCACGTTCCCCAAAGTGTCAGCTTACGCTGTATGCAACGTAGAGTGACCCTCTCGAAAGGGAACGTCTCCGGTTACTGACGAAACCTCGGTTCCCTGAGATGTTGCATTCATGCCGTGTTACTTATGCTCAGGTCTTTCATAAGATGAAATGCCGGTCAGCGCTGCTTATATAGGGCGCTTTCCAGCCACCTTTTCGTGCATTCAATCAACATTGGCCATTGCAATGCAATGGGGTTAATAAGGCTTCAGTATTTGAGGAGAAAGGTGTTTCCCCCAAAGTGTCGCTTTCGCTGTACGTCTCAGGGAACCGAGGTTACGTCAGTAACCAGAGATGATTTATTTTGATCGCTAATACCTTATAGCCTATTAGCATTGACAACGCGGTTGCCGCTAACCTTGCTTGCACTCTATTCACGCACATTATTCTTGTTTTACTCACTGTTTACTTGCTCTAATGGTGGATATGTGACTACCTTTGAGTCCAGGTGAGGACATGTTTGAGCTGCACTCGGTGCAGCTGGAGCTGAAGGCCATGGAGAAGCAGATCCATGACCTACTGGAGAAGCAGGCCCAGCTGTGAGAGTGGAGAGCCGCGCTGGAAACATCTGGGGCCGACGCTCACAAGTCTGAGGTAGGTTTACGGTGCGATGTTAATACTCCCACCACCTCTACGCCGTGTGTTTCTCTGCACAGGCCCCGTGCACCCAGGACGTGATCTTCCCAGATGTCCTTCACTCCGTGCTGCACGCGGGGGTTAACGACACCAAGCTGCGGCAGACGGAAACACTGAAGAGGAACTTCAGGAGCCTGATAGAGACGGTATGCAGCACATCGCCCGCGATGACGATCATAGGCCCAGCTGTGAGAGTGGAGAGCCGCACTGGAAACATCTGGGGCCGACGCTCACAAGTCTGAGGTAGGTTTACGGTGCGATGTTAATACTCCCACCACCTCTACGCCGTGTGTTTCTCTGCACAGGCCCCGTGCACCCAGGATGTGATCTTCCCAGGTCTCCTTTACTCCGGCACCAGGACACCACAGACCCTGGATGCACCAGCAGCGGAAGACACAAGCCAGGCCCCGGGCAAGGACCTGTCCCCCTCCAGTCTTCAAGATCCACCCGGAACCGATTCGCTCCCCTTCGTGAGACGGAACGGGGCGCTGTTATAATGGAAGACTCCATCATCCGGCATATCTGTGCTACTTTAGCTAAAGGTAAGGTGCTCGTGTTCTCTATGTTTCTGTGCAGATACCCGCAATCCTGAAGCGTGACGAGAGCATTGGAGCTGTCGTGATTCACGCAGGGGTGAACAACATCAAGTTGCGGCAGACAGGAGTTTCTGAAGAGGGACTTCAAGAGCCTGATCAAGGCGGTACGCAGCACATTGCACGCAACAAGGATCATCGTGCCAGGACCGCTTCCCACATATCAACGAGTCAAATCTCATATAACTGCTGTGATGGCCTTTTGTTCTACCCACTTAAATGGTAGAAGTACTTGTATTGTACAATCTATAAAGACTATAAATTTAATGCAGGATCTAGAAAAAAAATCTGATCGTGATTAATCCATGATTTTTTCCATAATTTTTTTTTTAAAAAGCTATTAGAACTATTGTTTCAACCACTAAAGATAAATTCACTAATAACCTGCTATTTAACCTTCTATCACACTACAATCCATCAAGCTCCTTAAGGTCACAAAACTCTCTCTCTTTAGCCAAGCATTCACATGTTTCTAATAACATTGTACTCCAGTTATATCTGATCAAATGCACATTATCATTCTTTGCTTGGTTTGAACAGCAGCTACGCTCATTTTTCTCTATTTGCTTTTCTGTTTCTGCCACGGGATGGGAATGAACCAACACACAAAATTACCAATTTTTCCTATAAGTTTGATCGCAACATGTAATCATTGCTGTTAATAGTGTTCACCGTTTGTTTCAATACATGTCATTAACTAACTGCATGATTTTTACCGTACATTTCTGCCATATGGACATCACCTTGACACAGTCACCACTGAGAAGCTACTCCTAAATGTAATGTAAAGTAAACTGAGCTGACAGGTTTAAAACGATAAATCTCCTCTAATCCAACTGAACCATTCTGGGAAAAAAGGACAAAGACCAATTTATCCAGTCAGCACTGATATGATTTCACTGAACTCATAACTCTGAATGATCAGTTTCACACATGGCTTTACACGAGATACTTCACACGCACCTGCTACCATCACACACACACACACACACACACACGGTTAAATGACATGAATAAGTGCAGCTATAAAGCTGTCATACTGGATTCACAGCCAACTCACAGATGAGAACATGAACACACATAATATGACTGACAATAATAATAATGTGAAATTCACTCTTTAACCTTCCTGATCACAGACAAAGTCAAGTCAAGTCACCTTTTGTTGTATAGAGCTTTATACAATACTGGTTGTGTCAAAGCAGCTTTACAGTGAAACAGGAAAATAGTTTGTCAATAATGCAAGAAACGCAAACGCAGGAGAATCGTGTCATAACACAACATATCAATGTGTAATAATATCAGTGTTTACATTAATGACTTTAACCAACTCTAAAAAGGAATTCAAGCAGCTGTAATCAACAGCTGAAAGAGCTCTGTTTGGATTGGAAAGGGTTTTGTGTTGTGAATGGTGCACCAGTGTTATTTTAGTATCACTGAGATACTATTATAGTTTTATAAATATTTTGAATCAGTTTTTATTTTTATATTTTCTGTTTCATTTTAATTTGAGTAATTTTGTTGTGTGTTTTTGCCATTTTTAGTATTTTTTTAAACATGTTTATATAGTTTTTATTAGTTAATTTAGTTAATCAAGATAAACTAAATTAAAATGAAAAATGGAGGAGTTTTTGTAGGAGTTTCCCTTTCAGACATCTTTGGGAGGAGAGTATATTGATAAATCATGCAAGGTGATTTACTAAGGTTTGCGCTAGTCAGTTTACTGGTATTTGCCATTATTTAAAGGCACAATATGTAAGATTTTTTTATAAAAATATCCAAAAACCACTAGAACAGTGTTATATATTTTGCTGACTTGTGTACTTACATTATCCCAAATGTTTAGAAGAATGCTTAAATCCAGAGAAATAAGCAGTTTTAACTAGTGACACGGGCTGTGTCTATAGTGTCATGGTGTCGCCTGCCAATGACGTCATAGCCCCTTGATTTCCGGTTTTGTTTTGTAGAAAACATGGAAACCCCAAAGACGCTTTAATATGTTGTGCGTTTTATTCGACCGGTGACGACTGCACAGAGTAGCATTATAACAGAACTTTCAAATGTATCTAGTATGATAAAACAGCGCTGCTTTTTTTCGCACATATGCATGACCAGAAGAAGCGGAAGTGGTCGACTGTGGCATAATAAAAGCTCCGCTGCTTTTGAGCCGTGTGTCACGCTCGTTCAGCAGCCTTGTTTCGCTTCGACGGCTTTCAGCCTCACCCTGCTTCATTCTACTACGTTAAGTAATCATTAGCTCATCCATGAACATGATTTCTGCCTGAGTCCCGTCGGATTGCATCGGCTGTGGGGACGAAGACGACTCCCATGATTCCACACTCAGTCACGGCTCTGTTTATTTTGAATACGCGCCATCTAGCGGCGAAAAATTACATATTGTGCCTTTAATGCCCAAAAAACATGACTTAACCTATTTTGTGCCTGTGTTGTTAGTAGATTACCCACACATGATTATCATCAGCTGTATGTTAATTTGTGCTGCTCTTGGTAGATTGCATTGGTCATTATGGAAATTATCTGTGTCTGTGTTCTTTAGTTTGCTTATTTGTCAGTAGTAGATCAGCAGAACTTTACAGTCTCATCGGCGCTTTTGTGATTGCACTCTCATGTTAATTTGCCCTGTTTAGAAAATCTAGTTAACTATAATAACCATGTGTTGCACTAGCATATGTTCTGTATAAGGATGCTGACCTGGCTCTCCTGGCACATCTGTCCGGTGACCGTGGTGCTGCTGCGCTCCTGCTGCTGCTGTTGCTCTCTCAAGCTCATTTGCTCACACTGCAGTTCTCTGTCCAGCTGCAGCAGCTCCTCCTGCAACACACACTGATGCGTTACACAGCACATAATCACTGCGCAGAACTACAAGAATTCAGTGTGATAACTGAGATGCACCGTGTCGATGTGATCCCATTCGCTTGCAGCAGGAGGAGTTTCATCTATGGACTTGTTGACTTCCTCACTCTTATCTGGGCTTTGGACGCTGGACTCTTCCTTTCTGCTCTCCTCTTCCTCTGCTCTCTCCTCCGCTTTCTCTTCTGAGGGGCTTTTATCGGCTTCTGCTTTGACGTGAGATTCTTTTGTTTCAGATGGTTCCTCTGCATCAGACACCTCAATAAAACTCTCTGCAGAGACCAAACAAACACGTATGAAACACTCAAATGACTCAGTTTTTGTTTTCCAATAAAAACATCTAACCATCCTTTCAGCCAGGGGTTGTGAGTTGATGAAAGGCTAATTATTAAAATGTAAAAACTAATAAACTTGAGAATGTTATGGTAGTACACTGGCTCTCTGTGTTTGCTTGATCATTCTCCCGGGATCCCGCACTGTAGCTGCTCTACACCACAGGGGTTGACACACCGGTTCACAGCTGATGACTGATAGCATTGAAACTACAAATAATCTAACTAAAATTTTATCTAACAAAACCAATCAAAATCTAATTCATACTAAAAATTGAATAAATTAAAAAAATGTTAAATGAATAATTCTAAAATAAAAAGAATCAAAATAAAACGCAAACTTAAACGAAATCATAAAAATGTAAATAATTCTAAAATAAAAGCAATCAAAATAAAACGTAATAAAAATAATAATTAAAATATATAATTTTTTTTAATAAAAAAAGAATTCTAAAATAAAAAAATAAATCAAAACTTTAACAATAAAAATTAAAAATTAAAAGAACAATCAAAATAAAACACTTACTAGAAAAAAGATCAAATAATTTATTAATTAGGATGCATGCCGTGACCATAAACTGGAATAAGAGAACTGTGAACCTGCAAATGTGTCCTTAAGCTACTGAAATACTAATTTAAAATCTCAAAGGGGCTTCAAGAAAATATTTTAGCTCAAAGGTTTGGGAATTCATACTTTAAGCTGTAATTTCTGTACCAGAAGCACAAACATGAAGTGTCTGTGCGTATTTGTACCTTCAGAGCTGCTTTCCTCATCATCTTCACTTTTCACTTTGTTTTCCTCCATCTGATCTGTTCGGTCTGCATTCACAGGTTTGTCATCAGAGGAAGCATTAAGGTGTCTTTGCTTTAGAGGAAGTTGTACTGCAGTATCTTGTGGCTCACGCGTCTCCTCTTGCCTTTCAGATACTGCAGAACCGAGAATAAGTGGCGTTCTGGACTGATGCTTGAATTCTGAAGACTCTTCCTGTGAGGAAATGCTGATTCCAGGAACCTCCTCTGTCTGCTCTCCATCACAGCTGCTCCTTAGGTCCATTACCTCCACAGCTTTGTCTCCCAGAGCTTCCTGTATGGCCAACAGAGTCCTGGGAGAAACGCCTCCAACTCCAGTCACCTCAGTGACAACGCTTCTGTCAAGAACCACAGCTTCATCCTCGTCCTCTGAGCTGCTCGTGATGACGTACGTCCTGCGTTTGTGGACATCTGCGGGATCCATCATGGCGCTCTGGATAGCCTGTAGAGTTTGAGGCGACACGCGTCCATCTTCATCTACAGATCCTGCCGTCCTTCGTCCTCTTGTGGCCACGGCTTCTTCTTCAGAGCTGCTGTCCATCATGGCGCTCTGGATGGCCTGTAGGGAGCGAGGAGAGGGAGGTGCTCCACCTGACACCAGCAGCTCCTCCTCAGCACAGGATGTGGAGGAGGAAGGCTTGTTCTCATCATCCTCTGTCAGAGGCCGCCACAAGGGCTCAGGCTTCCCTTTAGGCCTCCCTTTAGGTTCCCATGGACAGCTGGACCACAGCGCTGGAGCTGGACGACTGTCTGGAGTGCTGGCTTTCTTCTGAGACCCTGAAGAATATAGTAACATATTTTAGTAAGACACAATTTTTTGAAAGAAATTAATACTTTTATTCATTAAGAATGTAATAAATTGTTCAAGTGACACTTAAGACATTTCTAATGTTGCAAAAGATTTCTATTTCAAATTAATTCTGTTCTTTTGAACTTTCTGTTCATCAAAGAATCCTGAAAGAGTTGTTCAATTAAAAAAAAAGGAAATATTTAAATAAATAATTCTAAAACAAAATCAAAATAAAACCCTTCCTGAAAAAAATTTGCTGCACGTCACCATTAACCAGCATAATTTATTTTTTATTTTTTTTAAAGAAATGAATACTATTATTCATCAAGACCACATTAAATTGAACAAAAGTGACAGTAAATACATTCATTATGTTACAAAGGATTTATATATTTTTAAAAGCTGTTCTTTTGAACTTTGTTCATCAAAGAATCCTGAAAAATAAAATGTATAATGGTTTACACAAAAATATGAAGCAGCTCAAATGTTTTCAACATTGATAATAATCAGAAATGTTTCTTGAGCAGCAAATCAGCCTATTAGAATGATTTCTGAAGGATCACGTGACACTGAAGACTGGAGTAATGATGCTGAAAATTCAGCTTTGATCACAAGAATAAATTACATTTTACAATAAATTCACATAGAACACATTTTAAATTGAAATAATATTTCACTGTTTTTACTGTATTTTTGATCAAATAAATGCAGACTTCTTTCAACAACATTATAAATATAACTGACACTAAACTAATGAATGCTAGTGTAGATGAACTCAAACTAAGCAACAGATATGTGCAGATGGCACTCTAACTTTTCCACACCAGTGACCTTTGATGAGGATGTAGTGTGACGAGTCCTCTGACACCAGACGGCGGATCTCCATGTCATGGTCTTTGTTCTGGCCGTACGGCTGCTCCACTCCTCCAGAGCTGCGCTGGTTCATCTCCTGCTCCACTCCTTCCAGACGCTGGTTGAGTTTGTTCCTCTGCAGGAGACCCGCCAACTGATATTTCGAGAACTCACCTGACCTCTGAGACACCAGGATCAAGAGTTTAACAAGATAAGGTGAGGAATGTATTAGTGTTCAAAATGATAATAATGTGCCGCTGACTGTAATGATGATATGAACGGCAGAACCTCTGGGGGTTTGTGGAACAGCGTGCGTCGCCTCTTGCTGAATTCCTTCATTTCTTTTAAGATTTCATGCTTGATCTCCGGTGGCATGAGGGAAAACTCCTCAGAGTTGATGTCTACAGAGTTAGGGTTGTCATAGATCTCTTCCTGAACGAGACAAAAAATAATAAATCAGAGACGTATGAGATACGCTCGGCTGCATGTTTATATCAGTAAAAAGTCAAAATTACGACCAAATGTAAATTATGAAATAAGTCCAAATTTGAACTGCTTGATTGTTTATATTTGTCATAAAATAACTATAATATCATCCAGCTCTAATCTGATAAATGTGACTATAAGGCATGAAGATATTAAGATATTATAAACCTTAATCATGGTTTTCTGTAAAGCTGCTTTGAAAAAAATTGTATTGTGAAAAGCACTGTATAAATAAATAAATAAAAACCTGTGGATGTGATTGATCTCACCTGGAATCTGCTGTAGGTCTGCAGCGATTCGTCTCCATCTCTTTCCTCCTCTGAACTACAGCAGCATTTACAAAGACACAAATGAAAACATGTTTCTTCAT
Organism: Sinocyclocheilus grahami; assembly: GCF_001515645.1. Lineage (NCBI taxonomy): Eukaryota > Metazoa > Chordata > Actinopteri > Cypriniformes > Cyprinidae > Sinocyclocheilus > Sinocyclocheilus grahami. Next base: position 766,509 of record NW_015505774.1, on the reverse strand, counting down.
TATCATTATGTCTTATTGGTGTTTTCTCATGATCTCACCTGCTCTTGTCTCTGTCCTCATCAGGAGGAAGTGCAGGCAGAATGTACATGTCGTCTTGCTCATCTCGTTTCACAGATGACAGGCTGGGAATCGCCTCTTGACTGTGGAAAAAGAGCACACAGTGTTGGCTGTAACACGTTACTGTAAATAAATTACTTATCCACTGAAAAAGTAAAGTAAGGGACAGTGTTAATTTCGTCAACGAAGATGAAAAATATTCATTAACGAACATTTTTTCTGTGACTAAGATGAGAAGTTGACGAGCTAAAACTAATATCTGATGATAAAAACTATGACGAAATTTATGCCGCGTCTTCGTTAACAAGACGAGACAGGACTATAATGTTATTTGAGGACTACCAGACATTCAAAATACATCCTATAGGCTACTGTCTTGTCCTTCAAAATGTGCGTCCCTGTCATTGGATTGTAATCGGATAAGGGGCGTTTGCATATGCAAACTAGCGATCTGAAACAATGGCCTCAGCACCCGAAGGGGTAGGGATAAAGTGACCAGACGTTCCGTTTTTCCCGGGAGTCACAATTCGTTGTCGATTAACTTAAAGGGTTAGTTCACCCAAAAATGAAAATTCTGTCATTAATTACTCACCCTCATGTTGTTCCAAACCCATAAGACCTTCATTCATCTTCGGGAACACAATTTAAGATAACATGACGTCATTACACCAGATCTGTATTGATGACAGAATTTTCATTTTTGGGTGAACTAACCCTTTAAAATTAGTGAAGGTGGGATAGGCGGAATCGCGCTGGTAGAAGTGCTCTCCCACGCGCCACTTCTTCAGTTCTCATATCCACCTTTTTCTTCAACGCGGAAGTAAGCCTATGGGTGAGACTCCCGGTTCATTAGCCACTATAGGTAAAAAAAAAAGAAAAAAAAAGAGGAGAATAACAACGTGCCGTAAATGGTAAAACTGTTTGCACTACAAACCAGTGTGTTCATAATTAAGATAATACATTAAAATAATATGATAAGACACACCAACTTTCAATATTAAGCAGCAAAACGAACTGGTTTGTTCAGCTAAAAATAGCTGGACGGAGTGGATGCAGATGAGACCGGAAGCCAGACCCATAGAATTTACAAATGGCTGCAAGAAAAAAGTGCTCTCTTGTGCACGCTTTACTTCTTCAGTTCTCATATACAGCGCGCGATCAGTTCTCAGTGCTCAAATACACACACAGTAGTCCAAATGTCTATCGTGTAGAGTATCTCACGTAAATACAGTACGTTATGGATTAAGTGAACGTAAACAGGTGGGTGAAAACGGAAAGCGTGTCAGTATTACATTACATGCATGCCTTCCGTCTTAAAGGGACTGCATTCCTAATTAAGTACCTATCCGTGTCATTAATGTTAACCAACAAAAGATGTTAAATATATATATGTTAAGCAAACCTAACCTACTGTATCTGAAAATTTTGTTTAATTTGTATCTCTTTCGTATTTGTCTTATTCTGCTTCTTTTTCAAAAATTATAAATTATTATATATATATATATATATATATATGAACAACTATAATTTTTAAGTTGCTCCCTTTTCACTGCTGTTAAAGGGATAGTTCACCCAAAAATGAAATTGTCATAATTTATTCAAGTTTTTCCAAATTCAATCCTTGATTCAAATTTCTCATAAGCTTAATTGATTTGGTCTAAAGAAAGAAGAAGTAATGACTATTTTTGTATGAAGACTACATATAAAATAGCTACCAAAATAAATGTTGGCAACTGCAGTTTGACTAAATGTAATAACTAAAAGTTGACAAAAATGCAACGACTTTTCGTCGACTAAAGCTATGAAAGACTCAAATGACTAAAATGTGACTAAGACTATTGAGCATTTTCATCTCAAGATAAAGACTTAAGGCTGATTTATACTTCTGCGTCGGACCTACGCCGTAGGCTATGTGTCAGTTTTCATTTATACTTCTGCGTTGGTGTCCACGTCATCGTGCAGTACACATGCAAACCGCTAGTCAGCAGTGTCCACGGCATGTTGCTGGTGTAACCCGCAGTACCACGGCAAAAGCCGAAGAAGAAGCGGCTCGTCGGAAAAGCATTATTTTAATAATTAAATCATTATTTAAAACTACAAAAAGGAGACCACAACGGAACAGGAGATGATGGCATTCTTTCAATCTCCACAAGGACTTGTACCACGGCAGATCAACATTGTCTGTCGCGGACAACTACTGATGTATAATGCTATGTAGTATAATAAATGATAAGACACTTGTTCTTTGCTTTGTTTTATTTTATATAAGAAGGTGTAACATTAAAATATATTAAAGTGCACATAAACACACACAAAACTCAAGTACATATGGAGGGAGGGGTTCTTGCAGACCAATCACAGCGCTTGCGGTCTGCGTAGAATTGACGCACTGTTAGATTTTTGGAGAGGTGCACGTCAGGCTAGGGCGTATGGGTGAGCATCTATGCGTAAGCTACGGCGTAGGTCCGACGCAGAAGTATAAATCAGCCTTAAGACTAAATCAAAAATGCTTGTCAAAATGAACACTGGTAAGGGATTACTGTTCATTTTAGGTAATTTAATTACAGTTGCGTTACATACTGTAAATAATTCCAGCAGTTCTAAAATCAATATTGAATTTGAAATCGAAATTTATAGTCTAAAGGTAAAATTGAATGTTGCATCTTTAACCCTAAAAACTTGCAGTTTTTCCTTATAACAGAGAAAAGAACCTAAAATACTCAGATACAGATAAGACGAAAATCAACCAAATCTATAAATGGTATACTTTTATTTGTGTAAATTGACAACTTTTGTCAAATAAAGAAATCAAACAGAGTGCGCTTTCTGCCGTCTCGGTCTCCGTGAACTTCTTTCTGAAACGCGTCACAAAAACGAACCAAAACTCAGCAAATACTTCACACACAGACATGAGAGATACGTCTATAGAAAACTTGAAGTGTCTACTTTTAAATGAACCAATTCAAATCGAAAACGAATATTCTCTGATTATGTAATCTGTATGAAATTAAAGCGGGGAACAGTCTTTCCCTTCTCTGAGCTCATTATCTGCAGCCATACCTGTATGCAAATGCCCTCATCACCTAGATATATATATATATATAAGACTTTCCCGTCTCAGAGCTCATTGTCTGCAGCCATACCTGCGCGCAAACGCCCTCGTCACCTAGACACAAAAAAAGATATTTTAAAAAATCAAGATTCATCTACTTTTCATTGTTTTTGGAAGAAGACCTGCTATGAGGAATAAGCCGGAATGCACCTCAGAAGAACAACGCGATCTGACGCGGCTTTATTTAGCAGAGGGGATCATTTCTGTAATTTATTCTTTCTTACATTAGTTAACGTGTTATTTTTACATAAACTATGGATTTTGGATTTTACTAGTTGGGCTTTTCCTAAACATCTTGCCAAACTGAAAATATGTGCAAACGAGTGAAATATGCTGAAATATGATATACATTCATATATATATATATATAGGCAACTTATTACATATAGGCTAAATGTCGTATGAAACAAGGATGTAATTTTTTTTGCTATCATATAATAAAAATATGATTTATATAATACAATATAGATATTAAGTAATGTGCATGTTTACACTGCAGCATGATGAATGTTACAGTCTAGAAATGTTTAGATCTACTTTCAGATGACAGTGTTTATAATGTGCTAAGCAAATAGAATTTAGTTTATAAAATATCAGAATGTTGTTTATGTACTGTGTGGTAATACAAAGCATATGTGCATGAATGATAGTACAAAATCATGTTGTTGTTTTTTTGTTAGGAGTAAGTAAAATTAGTATTAGTGACTGCAATTACATGTACAGTATGTCAGTGTGTATGAAATATGGTATTGCTTTGAAAAGTGTAATGCTTACAGCTTGATACATGTAATATTTATCAAGCTGTAAGTAATTCTATTTATTAACCAAAGGTTACATTTTTTATTCAAATGTTTACGTATTTCAGTTGTTTTAAAACTAAAAGGCTAAACTATTTCATATTTAACTCAAAGAATAAAGAGTTTAATTTCTATTGTCTATGCTTTAAGGTTTATAGGGATTTTTAGATGTAATTAACGATTTGAATAATTAAGTTACCCATTGCAGGGCTCGCAAAATTTCAAAATCTCTGGTAGCCCTTCGGGCAGGTACTCTTCAGATTTTGGTAGCCCAAAAATTAATTTAACTAGCCCAAATAAAAAAAATACCTTTTTTTTTTAAATATAGAAAATCATATAGGAGTTTAAATGTCAATCAAAAATATTTTCAATACACAAATATCAACAAATATGAAGGAAGGAATTGTATTTTACTATTTACAGGGTATCAGCAGAATTTTTAAAAATAAATTTAAGGCAATTTATGACCCATTTTAAGAGCTGCGGAAGTAAAATGAACACAGTATGAGTGGGGTTGGACAATGTCTGTGGTAACATACAGTATTGAGCCATAAAATTACATGATTTAGAGTTCAGATACCGGGTTTCACAAAAACTAAAATCTTATACAACAGCACTTTGAGCCTTTATACCATTTTTATGAAAAGGGATAAATCAAGCATATAAATTGTCAATTTAAAACCTAGAAATATTACTGTGTTAATTGTTCAGATTTTTAGAAGGCACATTAACTTCTTTCTCTTTTACAACTCTGTGGGTTTGCTGCGTAAAGTTGATATTTGCTTTGATCTGACCATAATCACAAAGAAAGTCTTATTGGAAATGCAAATTCATTCTCTGCCACGAGGTGGCGCTTTAGGAGCGCTGAAAAATTGCGGTTTCCACCGGTAACGGCTGTACACAAAGCAGCTCCGCGCTCATAAACGCTGCTTTATCAGGAATTATAGGTAAAATTGAAATGCCAACTACACGTTTCTGAGGACAGTCGGTTCCCTTCAGATACATTCAAATAAAGACATCCGTTTTGACTTGAAACCTGCAGCGCTCATATTTATTCAATGGCATCATTGCCTTTTGAAGTTTGATCTGCATTTAAGATAGCCCATCGGGCAGAGTTGTGATACATTTTAGTAGCCCGACTGGAAAACACAATAGCCCCGGGACGTCGGGCTAGCCATTTCACGAGCCCTGTATTCAGTAATAAAATTAAATTTCAGACAGAGTAATTAGAAAAGTAATTTAAATACAATATTGATTATGTAATTAGTAATTAATTACTTTTTGAAAGTAACTTACCCAACACTGCTGAGCATGTTTTTCTTTGGAATATTGTCACTGAACATGATTTAGGACTCTTACCTTTGATCCCCTAAAGCTGCTTTGATGGCCTGTCTCTTCAGGAACGTCTGGAGGAGCTTCTCATTGGTCTGTTTGGACTCACGGCTCATTTCCTCCCTCCGCTGTCTCCTGATGGCCTGAGGATATTCAGGATGTTGAAGCATCATTCCCTGTTCCACGCTCAGGTTTTACATGCATATATAATGCTGCTAAAGCTCACCAGCGTCTGTTTCTTAAGCAGCGGTGCGTCTCCATCGTACACAAACACGGGTCTGATGCGGAAGAACAGCAGCTTACAGAGCCGATGGAAGAGCGTGAGGAGATGGGCGTTCTGAACCGCATTCCCATCGCGATCCCGCACACCTTTGACCGCCTGATTCAGCCAGATACTGATATCTATGACGAGTGAGTCATGGATCCAAACAGCCAAATTTATACAAACCCTATTGTTTACTCACAGAATGGTTTTCATTAAAAGAGTAAATCCTGCAATAAAGGATACCAACAGCTAAGATCTTCCCCTCTAGTGTTTCTGGATTGATGGGTTTTCTGGTGCTCTCCAAGAGTTTCCACAGTCCATGAACTCCCATCACTCCTGCTCACATCTGCAAAAAACATGATCAACTCACTCATCTTTAACTTCTACACAATGTAAAGCAGAACCATGACAAGAAAGGCCTATTTCCACCACATAAGAAAAAAAATGCTTCTGTAAACTGTATTTATGAGAATAAAAAGTCAAAATTATGAGAAAGCTACAATTATAAGAAAAAGCAGCAGTTATGAGGAAAAATAGCCAAAATGTACAAAAAGTAAAAATTCTGAGAAAAAAAAATAAATTATAAGGTAAAGTCAAAATGATGAGAAAAGGTTACAATAAAAAGATACATATCTAAATCATGAGATTAAAAAGTCATAACTATGAGGAAAAGTCTAAATAATGAAATAACGAGATTAAAATGGTCAAATTTATGAGAAGAAGAAGAAGAAGAAGAAGAAGAAGAAGACGAAGAAGAAGAAGAAATTATTGTTTTTTATTTTTATTTTGTATTAGTTCTATAAGGCTTTGGCAACTGTATATAGTTTGTATTAAATGTTGTTTTTTGCATTATATGCATAAATATGCATACCTGCTATCTGCTACACAAAAAGTATGTGTACATTTTAATCACAAAAAAAAATGTGAAGGAAATCTAGTCCTTCAGACGGTGATTAAAGTCAACAAATGAAGAAATTAGCATAGTTGTCCTTGTCTTTGTTTGCCGAGTAAAAACAGCAGCATTTAAAAGCTAGTGGTTGGAATTTAGGAGACTAACACAGAATTTCAATGATCACCGGCCGTTGTCCACAGAAATGTCACGTAAATTTAAAGCTCACACAATGCCACGGGACCTTACGGAGTCCTGCATCTTTAACTGACCTTCTGTAGCCTGTGTTTTTGAGGAAAACTGTGTCTCTTAGTGAAGGTTCTGGGAAAGGTGACATAACTAAAACTACTGTGCCATTATTGTACAATAAAGTTTCTCTTTTCAGACTTCCCATCAGCCTTTTATCGATCAAAAAGCACCAAACAAAAGATATCCTGCATATTGTTTAAATGGAAAAACAACGGCATTTCTGTAGATTTAAAGCAAAAATGCAAAAGTCAGGAAAGAGAAGTGGCAGGCAGGCACAGTCAGAGATGGTCACAATAGGCTCATTTGAGTTTTACAGGACCCTGTGAGAGTATTTAACAGGTCACCGGGTCATTTGCTTAGACGTGCTGTTCTCACATTCGTCCTGGATCACTGGTCGTGAGATCTTAACAAGTCATAACTATGAGGAAAAGTCTAAATAATGAAATAACGAGATTAAAATGGTCAAATTTATGAGAAGAAGAAGAAGAAGAAGAAGAAGAAGAAGACGAAGAAGAAGAAGTAGTAGTAGTAGCAGCAGCAGCAGCAGCAGTGTGACCCCACGACCTTTGGGTTCGCAGTCCGACTCTCTAACCATTAGGCACGATTGCCCCTTATGATTTACGATCTTATGATTTACCAAATCATGATTTTCTCTTGTGTGGCGGAAACTGTATTCCATACGACAGAGATTCGAATAGAGCAGAGTAAACTCTATGCAGGCTACTCAAGTAGAAATACACACAAATACATCAACAATACAGTGATAATAAATCTATTATTTGTGATTAAAATGAGTAAACAGTTAATATTGCAACAGAACGTTTCTGCGTACTGATGTTTCTAATAAGCTTATTTAATTGTAATATGCTTAAGAACAGTTGTTTAAATATTTTATACAAATCTCCCACAGACCTGCTCACAGAATCAGAACCATAACAACCGGTTGACGCGTTCGGGCGAGTCCCCGGAAACACGTACCGAACACAATAGTTCCGCCATTCATCCGTTCCGCCACCGGTGTTGCCAGATTGGGCGGTTGTGAATTTGATTGTGCGGATAAAAATTGGTTTGGGCGGGTGGACACAATTTGGGATGGTTTGTGGTCGGTTTTTGGCGGTTTTCAAGTAAAAGCACCAATATTGAGAAATATAACAATTAAAAATAACTATTTTTATATATTTTAAAATGTATCTGTAATCAAAGCTGAATTTTCAGCATCGTTACTCCAGTCTTCAGTGTCACATGATCCTTCAGAAAAAATTTGGGATGGTTTGTGGTCGGTTTTTGGCGGTTTTCAAGTAAAAGCACCAATATTGAGAAATATAACAATTAAAAATAACTATTTTAATATATTTTAAAATGTATCTGAAAACAAATCTGTATTCACAGCATCGTTTCCAGAGTCTTCAGTGTCATATTCTCCTTCAGAAAATCTTATAATATGAACGCTGTCTGTGATTGATTGGTTCTGTTTGTCAGCATTTGCGTGTGTTCCGATGAGCAGGAGAAATGGTTCTATCCAACACAATTATTCGCTAATATAGTCAATTTTGTCCACTTAGAAGCTTATTTTATGCACCGAATTTCTTGATAAGTAAATACAATTAATGTTTAAAAAAATGCACTTCAGAATCGATATTTTTATGTGAGGATCGAAAGTATCCATACTTAAGGATCGATCCGCCCATCCCTACTTTTGAATGTATAGCTGTATATTCAAGTGATCACTATGCCAGAGTGGCCTAAAATAATTGCACGGTAAAGAGTGACTCCACTCAGATGACAAGAAGCCTCTAATCTCTGTCACTCTAAAATCAGAGCACAGTTAAATAATTTAATCAAAATCGAAACTGAAAATGAGACTAGATTAGCCTCGCACAATATGTATCGATGAATGACACGGTTTTGACTGTCATGGTGTGCTCATGAACGAGTGTGAAAACACCTGCTAATTACGTTGCTTATTCCGATCACTTCTGTTGGGAACCTTTTGAATTTAAATGGTCTTATTCTGACTGTTTACATTGAAAATATGGAAATCGTCCCTGCAATCTGGCAACACTGTCCGGCCGCGATCAGCTGCTTCCGGTTTCAACATGGCGCTCGTGAGCTCGGCGCTCTGAGGTACGTGGCAAAATTCATTATGAAGCAGTAATCCTAACATTAATCCTTTAGGAAGTTCATTCATCTCGTCATTATTTTGTGAGATTTAGAGCTTTGCATGACATCCTCGGTTTTATTATCTAGAAGCAAGCGCTTGCTGTGTTACGCAAACGAACCACAAACCAGATAAACGAGCCCAGATAAACAGCGCAAAGGTCGAAACTCTCTTTATCAGCACGTGTTTATGTTTTGAGAAATGTCTCTATACATTTCTGTGCATAGACGTCTTCTCATTCCGCTGGTAAGTTAACTAGTTGTGTTGACTAACTAATGTAAACCGCCCATATTGTAGAACAAAGATGAGTTCATCAGGTTTGATCCAGTCAGGACAATAAACTCGTTTAACTTGATCAATCCTGATTAAATGAATGGTTATTTGTTTTTACTAGTCTGTTGATTTGTTAGTCACATTTTGATTCAAACTACTCCGAGGTCGTCTAACACTACTAAGCTAGTAAACAATAAAATAGTCAACGTGTATCTTGGAATTTCATTTAAAAATATACAATTTTGGCATGTGCTTATTAAAATATAATTGTTCTGCTCAGGAGTCATCTAGACTGTTACATCATAAGATTTTAATAAAAATCTACATTTTTGTATAACAATTTGCATAAAATATAACATTTGTTTATTAAAATATTTTCTGTGCAGGAGTATCTAGACTTTTGCCTCATAAAATTGTAATATCATTTTTAATATAATCTAAATATAAGTTTTGTACACAATTAGCATAAAAAATAGACAAATATAATTACTATAAATAAATTCTTAATTAAAATGTTTTTCTTATGGGCTGTGCAGGAGTCACATAAACTGTTGGATCGTATAAAAAAATATTTTTGCATAAAATGTCAAATTAGTTCTTTGAAATGTTATTTTTCTATGCATCTGTTGCAGCATTTAAAAAAATAAATAATAAAGTTTACATATAAATTTAAATTGTATTATGTAAAATAATTGTTTATTAAAAATGTCCCTGTGTAGAGTTCATCTGTTGCATTATACATTTTTATTTGAAAAAAAAATTGTATAGGATTTGCATGAAATATAACATCTGTTAATTAAAATGGGATTTTTCTTTTACAGGTGGTGCCTGTGTCATCTTGACTGGAGATAATAAGGGCCCCTGACTGCAGCCATGTCTACTGAAGTGATCGTCAAAGGTGAGTTCATCCGTCTGTCGTTTGCTGATATACAGTTCAGTAACTTCAGTCTGAACATCACACACGTGCAGAATACAGTAAATCTCTCTGATGTCTCCTGTCTCAGATGTGTCCGTGGTGGCGGTCCGTGGCCCTGGCGATGGCATGGAGACGGACAAGCCTCCGGTGGCCCCTGAGCTCTCCGCAGAGGCTCCGCTCCTGAAGATGGGTACTCCGAAGCACAGTCCAAGAGTGGTGGCAGCAGCGGTGCAGTCACCGGGAGTCTTGCACCTGGGGAAGGTGAGCAGAGACGCGTGTATGGAGGTGGAGGCCGTGAGGATCGTGGTTCCCCGGGCCGCTATCAGCCGGAGCACTCATGTGGGGCCTCACATTGAGGACAGAGGATCCCCTCAGCATGGGGATGAGCGTCCACCATCACCCTCCTCAGAGCCGCTGGACTACCGGAGCGCATTGGACAAACTGCAGAACTCAGAGCGCCGTCTGCTGCAGGACAAAGAGGGGCTGTCCAACCAGCTCAGGGTCCAGACGGAGGTCAGACACTCGCTTATACTGTGTAATAATCAATATAGAATGGCTTTATGTTTGCCACATACATTTCTGACTGTGTACACACAGTGGATGCATTAGTTTGACTTAGTGTGAAGGAGATCCTGTTCTTGTGTATCTATATAACCGTTTAAAAGTTGGTAGGGATTGGTTTTAATGTTTCTTCTGCTCACCAAGGCTGCATTTATTTGGTGCAGAAAATATAGTAAAAACAGTAATATTGTAAAATATTATTACAGTTTAAAATGTTTTCTATGTGAATATATTGTAGAATGTAATTTATTCCTGTTATCAAAGCTGAATTTTTTTTAGCATCATTAGTTGTGCTGCTTCATATTTTTGTGGAAACCGTGCTACATTTTATTTTTCAGGATTCTCTGATGAATAGAAAGTTCTAAAGACCAGCGTTTTATTTAAAATAGAAATCTTTTGTAATATTATAAATGTCTTTGATTATTGAATCGTTGTGCATGTTGTTATCCAATAGCATATGTTGATCTGGTCCGGTTTAATCGGGTTTAACGTGTTCTCAGGTGAACCGTGAGCTGAAGAAGCTGCTGGTGGCATCTGTAGGCGATGACCTGCAGTATCACTTTGAGCGTCTCGCACGAGAGAACAACCATTTGATCCTGGAGAACGAGGCGTTGGGACGGAGCCTGTCACACACGGCCGAGCAACTGGAGCGCATGAGCATTCAGTGTGACGTCTGGAGGAGCAAGTTCCTCGCCAGCCGGTAAGACTTAAATCAGAAACGTGGGATGTGTTACAAAACGGTGTGCTTTTAAGACCTATTTATTTGTTTTTATGTACATTTTTTTTAATAATTACTTATTGCAGTGTTATTTTTAACATTACAGTTTTTATAATATTTTTCATGTTTTTATATGCATATTATAGATAATAGTATGCATAATTAGCTCCCAGCTTAAGAAGTGTCAAGAACACATATGGGGAGAAAATGTTGTTTTTCTTTGATCATATTTTGTATTTCATGGAAAGAGGGTCATGCATGTGTGTTTGTTCCTGTAGTGTGATGGCAGAGGAACTGACCAATGCCAGAGGAGCTCTACTGCGGCAGACCAGAGACGCTCAGTGTGCCATTCAGGATCTGCTGCGAGAACGAGACGAGTTCTCCAGAGAAATGATGCACACACACAGGTGACGACATTTCCCTCAGTTCACCTCCAAAAACCAATAAAAACATTTCCTGACTGAAATAAAGTATACAAAATGTTGTTATTTCAGTTATTTACCAGGCAGCATTTCTAATAAAGTACTAAAATAAGTAAAACTAAAACTGAAAAAAGTAATAAAAACATTTAAAAGGCATAAAAGGCATAAAAAAACTAAGAATGATAAGAAGAAAAAAAATTATATATATATATATATATAAATTGTGTGTACTAAAGTAAGGCACCACAGGTGAATAGGGTAAAAAAAAAAAGTAACTAACAGATATCACCTATCAATCAACTTCCCCAGAACTGCAAGCATTTTTTTTTGTATTACAAGTTTTCTGAAATGTTATGTTTAAATATGCAAATGAGGCATTATTTAATTAAATATGCAGCAATTAGCAAGCATTTTCAGCACATAAATCTGAAATTTGGATAAAGCCAGGTTCATAATTCTGGTTTAATTTTGTTGACGTATTAGGATTAAAGGTTTTTCCAGAGGTTTTATCACTCCATAAACCAGAAAATACTGTCAACAGACAGAAAACAAATAAATTTTCACCATGATTTTAGGTATAAAATGTTGCATAAATCAGTGTGAATGATATATGAACAAACCCCTCAGTAAAAGCCTTCAGAATATAGAGATTAGGGCTGTCAAAATGACTGAAAAACTAAATTCGAATTTTCTACTTAAATGTTATCAAAATTCGAATTATATTCGAATTTAAAAGGCATCATTTCAGTTAGGGGGGAAAAAAACTTTTGGCTTCTCTCTTGAGGCCACAAGAGGGCGCATCGAGCAAAATATTATGCACGTTTCTTCAAAGCGTAATAAAATAACACGACTATCTTTGAAAAAAAAGTGCATAATGTTTAAAATAATGTTTATAAACCATATATAATTAATAAAGTTGCTTAAACAATTAGAAAAAACCCCAGCACCATGCATGTATGGACCGAAAACCAATCACAAAGAGTAGGCTACTTTCTTCATTTAAAAACATGAGATACAGTGGGATGGGGGAAAACCGCCATAACGTCTTTAGACATGTTTTTTAAAAGTTGAACTTGCATTAATTTGACATGGCTTTCTAAACATGGCGCTCTCTTGTGCAGAGACGAGAGTGCAACGCTGATAGATGTCCCTCTAGAAAATGTGATAAATATGCGTTCTTTGTGAACGGCTTGGTTTCAGTTTTGACGTAGACAACGTCATCACCACACTGATGCACTCGTTTTCCGCAATATATGAATGAACAACGTAGCAGCGCCGCATCTAGTGGCTTCAACTGGATAGGCTAACAAAAGCATTCAAATGCAATCAATGATGCATACACCGTCATCGCATCTCGTGCGCCACTGATAAGGCTGCCTGACGGCTATTCGACGAATATTCAAAATTCGAATTTTTTTTGACAGCCCTAATAGAGAGGAATAAAACTGAAAAGTTTGGCGTATGTAAGAGAAAAAAACTCTATAAAGATATGGATTGGAATTGAAATTACAGGTGCAAAATAGACCAAAAAACTGTCCAGTGCATGAAAAAACACTGGTCTTGCCTTGATTATACTAAAATAACTAATTTATGTTTAAATCAATGTAAAAATCATGCTAGTGATGAATCTGAGTGTTTCATTCAGCTGACAAAGTAATGCAAATGTAACTTCAAATGTTCCTTTCCCTATGATTTGTGTGGCTGGTGTTTTAATGTTTTGCACGTGATGTGCAGGTCTCTGGAGCAGCTGCTGGTGTCTCTGCAGTGGGGTCGGCAGCAGACGTATTATCCCAGTGCTCAGCCACTCAGCACAGGAGAACTGGCCGCAGCCAATCACAAGCTCGCAGATGCCATCAACTCACACCTGCTGGGAAACGTGGGCGGCAGCGGCGCCGTGAAGAATAGCCCGAGATCAGAGCTCTGCAACACACCGGCCGAGAAGATGGCTGAGAAGGTGCGCTCTTTCTCTGAGATTCTTCCTCAGATAATGAATTCATTCGAAATTAATGAATTAAAGAAGAAATTAATAATTAGAAATTGATTGATTAATAAGAAATGAATAAGACAATCAATAATTTGATTAAGAAATTGATTCAATAATATGAAATTAATTACAAATTAATAAATGTGACCCTGGACCACAAAACCAGTCGGAAGGGTCAATTTTTCGAAATTGAGATTTATACATCATCCGAAAGCTGAATAAACGAGCTTGTTAGGATAGAACATTATTTGGCCGAGATACAACTATTTGAAAATCTGGAATCTGAGGGTGCAAAAAAATCTAAATATTGAGAAAATCGCCTTTAAAGTTGTCCAAATTAAGTTCTTAGCAATGCATATTACTAATCAAAAATTAAGTTTTGATATATTTACGGTAGGAAATTTACAAAATATCTTCATGGAACATGATCTTTACTTAATGTCCTAATGATTTTTGGCATAAAAGAAAAATCTATCATTTTGACCCATACAATGTATTTTTGGCTATTGCTACAAATATCCCCCAGCGACTTGAGACTCCAGGGTCACAAATAATAATTAGATAATTAGAATAATAAGAAAGTAATTAATTAGAAATCACTAATTTTATTAATAAGATTTTAGATTATTGTAATAAAATACAGTAATAAGAAATGTAATAATAATTAATAAAAAATATATATATTATAAAAAATAATAATTAAGATAATAAATAATAATGTTAATTAGATTAATAATAAGAAATAACTAGAGTAATAATTAGAATAATAAGAAATAAGAATATTGTTTATATTATAATTGTTAATAAATATTTTAGTATAATATTTAAAAATGTATTAATAATAATTTAGTTTGAGAAAGCATTTCCAGGTCATTGCAGAAACTTGTTTTTGCCATTGAAAGCCTTCATGATTCATCTTCTTCAGGTGCTGCGGAGTTTAGACCCCATATCCTGCTCTGAGAAGGAGCCAGACCCGTCCACGTCTGACTCGGTTCATTCCCCGTTCCTGCCCAGTAAGAAGAGCATCGGCCGCTTCCACCCATACACACGCTATGAGAACATCACCTTCAACTGCTGCGAGCGCTGTAACGGAGAGCTCATCGTGCTCTAGACCATCACGACTCCAGATCAACACGTGCACCTTCAGTCAGTATTATGAGCGTTTCCTTCCGTGTGTGCTTCACGCCTGTTCTCATGAAAATACCAAAGAAAAATCTCACAAACTCCGCAGCAGATGCAGCGCTGAAGTTTTGATCTGCACAGATGATCTCACTGATCGTCTCTGTATGTGATTTCCTGTGTTTAAACGTCAGGCTCAGATGTGGAGGATGGTGGCGCACACGCGTTTGAGGTTTCTTAGACTGGACAGATTGATTTAATGGAGTAAATCTGTCATCGGTTATTCACCCTCCTCATGTTTCACACCTGCATGATTATATTTATTCACTCAAAAGTAAAAAAAAAAGTTTAATAATAAGAAATGAGTATAGTTAGAAATAATTTGATTAATAAGAAGAAATTAATAAAAAAAAATGTACTAGATTATTTAGAAATTAATAATTTGATTAATTAGGAAAAAAAATGATTATAAGAAGAAATTAATAATTAGAAATGATTAAAACGATAATTAGAATAAGAAATTAATCATTGGAAATTAATTATTAGTGTAATAATGAGAAATTAATAAGTTAGAAATGAATTCATAAGAAAATAATAATCCAATTTTTAATAATCCAAAATAATTCCAATCCAAATTGGAATGGTAAGAAATTAATAATTAGAAATGTTTTTACATACAGTGAAAGTAAATCAGATCCAAAATGTCAAAAAAAAAAGCACATTGAAAGTGTAATATGTGTGCAGTATTCCACATCTGAAAAGAAGCATCCTGCTAAACATCCCATGTTTGAAGTCATACGTGTGTGTGAAACGTGAGTAAATGACGAACTGCTGATGTAGATTTTAAAATGTTCTGTATGTTTATGGCTTTTGTTCTGTAAAAACAGCCAGAGAGAGGTATGAGCTTAGTGTGTAGGATTCATTTATATAATGCAGTGAATGATGATGCTGCTCTGTGATGTCTGTATTTGCACTGTATTTTCATATTTCATGAATGTTCTCTAGGCAGACATTTAAATGTTTTCCTGGACCACAGTGTATAAAGTGTTTTTAAAGCATTTCAAGAATATCTTCTCTATATTATCTCTCTCTTAAATTACCAAAATAAACAGTTTGGAGTGAAACCTTTTTCTTTTCTTGTGTATTTCTAAATGTATTTTTAATGCAATGATTCTTTGAAATTAAACCAGAAGATCATTTTCACTTTCCCTACCAGTTTAAAATAGTAAAACGTCACGGGCAGAGCTGAAACTGATGCCATCATGAATTTCATGAAACCCTGAACAGAACATTTCCAGCTCTATTTGTGGCCCAAAATTAAAGAAAATGGAAATTAGAATATACTTAAAGAAAATAAATCCTGTTTTTTTTTTTTTTGCACTGTCAATATATTCAAGACACTTTATTGAGAGCTATTTATAAAACATGGTTATATTTGTTGTGCTGCCTTTAGTTTATGCTGTATTATCATCGATGCATTACAAGAATGAGATGGTGTTTTCTGCAAACGTAAATAAAAATTATGTAAAAATTCTAATGTCCATAAATCAGGCCTGAATGAGAATTTAGTGTGAAAATGTACTTTTTACAAGAAAATACTATTTCAGTTGTCTTAAACAGTCATCTGAAATCATAATTTTTATTGATCAGTATCAAAAAAATGATACAATATTAATCACGATCCTCCCACCTTTTTTGTGGTTCTTGTTGTTTTTTTGTGTCCGTCTGTTTTGTTCTTCCTGTGGCTCTGAACTAGAGTGGGGACGTGGATCTCTGATGAATCGTTCCGGATGAAGCGACTCTTTGTGGTTCTCGTGACTCCTCTGCTCTGCTGGTGGAAGCCACTGTGTTTCCTCTTGGGCACAAACTCCAGCGCCTTCTGCCAGCTTCCCGTGTCCTTCCGCATGCTCAGGAAGCGGATCATCTGATCCAGGGTCAGATTCTTGGCTCCACAGTCTCAGTCCAGATACTCATCCAGTGGGAGTCGCGCCGTGGCCAGTTTGAGGCGTTTGGCGTTGGCCAGAGAAACGCCCGAGTGAATGGAGCGATCCACTCTGGCGCCAATGATGTACACCTTACTGTGATCGAACGTGTGCAGGACGTGCTGGGAATCGGCTGTCAGGTACACCAGGTCCTGCTGAGGAAACAGCTCCACATGACTGCGCTCAGTGGCTGTGATCAGCAGCTGGTCCCACGTGTGCGATCCATGGCGATTGTCATATGCACTGTCTGGCCGCAGAAGTGCAGGTGGAACGGGTCTGCGGCACGGCGGTTCCAGCCTTTGCTCTCCATCAGCTGCGCAGCGGTGTTCTCCATCTCTCTGCGGCTCATGTGCTGGTCGTAGCTCATGTCATAAACCAGGGCTGGCCGAAGTGCATGGCCTGCGCCACTTGCCAGCTGGGAAGGCAATCCATGGAGCTGCTCCAGATCTTCAGCAGGAAGCTGTTCTTGGGTTCCTCTCGATTAAATTCTCCATCCGATTCCCTCTCAGATTTCCTCCTCTCCTGTTTCTCCTTCTTGGAGATCTTGTATGACTCCTTAATAGCGAGAAACTTCAGGTATTTCTTCTTGGCAGACTTGGTGATCAGTTCAGTGAGAGCTTCCAGCTGCTCGTCTTTGATGTTCTTGGGAACAAACTTCCCCGCCTGATGCCACATCTCCACCAGCTCACGGTTGGATTCCAGCGTTGACTGATTCGGGCTTTTGCTCTCCTCCTGCAGCACATTGAGATCTCATCACTGACTTCCCCAAATCCAAATCTGTTTTCTGCGAAGTCTTTCCTGGCGGTCCAGCTGGAGCTGAAGGGTCTGATTGTGATGCGTGGCTTTCTGAAGCAGCTGCATCTCACGGCCAGTGAACACGAGCGCAGGAACATCATCACTGCACTTCCAACACCTACAGCATCACAACGATGTCTGGATCACCAAAAAAAACAAACAGCAGGGCCATGATTGAGTTATGATACAGGACTAGTTAGTCACACTCATACTGCAGTGAATATTTATAGTTATAATGGTTATAATTATAATGTTTATAGTTATATTTCTTAAATAGCTTTATGCTTAATTTGTCACAATTTATTAGTATATCATTTACATGTATATAATGTTTTTTTATTATATTATGATACTTTCAAATTATTTTTTTTAAATGGACAATTTATATAATTTTTATATTATGTACTACACACACACACACACACACATATATATATATATATATACACACACACACTGATGAGTCATTACATTATGACCAACTATCTAATGGCGCTTTTCCACTGCATGGTACGGCACAGCTCGCTTTTATAACCTGTAGGACCTCTGGTACCATAATGTCAACAGCAGGTCCTCCAGTTCCCATACATTGCGGAGTGATGGTGATGTTGTGCAAACCTGCTTTTCGATTGGGTTCATGTCAGGTGAATTTGGAGGCCAAGTCATTAACAGAAATTCACCATCATGTTCCTCAAACCACTCCTTGACGATTCTGGCAGTGTGGCATGGCACATTATCCTATTGGTAATGGCCATCACCGGCAACAAACACAGTTGCCATGAATGGGTGCACTTGGTCTGCAACGATGTTCAGATACCTAACAGCTGTCAGGGATTGTGCCATTGGGATAATGGGGCCTAAAGTTTTCCAAGAAAACATCGCCCACAGCATAACATCGCCACTGCTGGCCTGTGTCCGCCCAACAGTGCATCCAGGTACCATAACCTCTGTTGGTAATCGGTGTATCTGCACTCGGCCATTGACGTGATGCACCAGGAATCTTGATTCGTCAGACCAGGCCACTTTCTTCCAATCATCCACACTCTAATCTTGATGATCTTGAACCCATTTAATGCTTTGTTGAGGGAGCATGTGGATTCGGCTGGGTTGATGGCTACGCAGGCCCATATACAGAAGGCTGCAGTGAACTGTGTGCTGTGACACACTGCCCTGGTCACCACTATTGTAGCTGCTGGTGATTTGTCACACGGTGGCCTTGTAGCCACTGTGAACAATGTGCGACAGTTTCCGCTCCTCTCTGGCAACAATAAGCTGTGGACGGCGGTTCGTCGTTTGGCTATCCATGCACCACTTTTGATACATACTCACTACAGTGGCACGTGAACAACCCACAAGGCACACTGTTTCTGAGATCGAAGTTCTGAGGCACCGTGCCATCAATTTGTCCTTTATCAAACTCCCACAAATCAGCAGCTTTTCCCATTCTGACACCAAACACTCTACTGACCAAAAGCCAGTCCTCGGGTGATGTATATACTGCTCTGTGAACTGCACCAGCGGCACCATTTGGTTGCTAGGCATGCTCATTGGTCCTAACATAATGGGGGTGGTCATAATATAATGGCTCATCGGTGTGTGTGTGTATATATATATATATATATATATATATATATAATTTCCACTGGGAATTTCAGATAATTTTCCCTCCAATCAACCATATGAAACGGACACAAACAATACATTTTTGATTACAGTAAAAGAGTCTGAACATTTCCTTTGTTACTGGCCAGGAAAAAAATAGTTCATACAGTGGAATGTTGTCATATTGTGTGGTAAGTTGTCACTGTTAACCTGCAATTAATGGAACAGCTAATTTTAAAGACTAAATATTAGCTATATATATATATATATACTATATTATGAAACAGCAAAAATGTTAACGGTATCACAAAAACAATGTTTGACCTAAATGAAGGTCTAATTTTAGTTTGAGGGGCAAAATTCACAAACACACACACAATTGCAAGATAGGGCTGATATACGTTTGAAATTATAACAACAATTAACTCTGCCAGAGAAAGCAAGTAGGCCTATTTATAACTCAAACCTGATAATTACAGATAGTGGTTCTTCTCAATTCCAGTCCTGGGGACTCACTGTTTGCACATTTTGTATGTCTCTCTTATCTGACACAATCAATTCAGTTCACAAAGCTCTGATCTGAATCAGGTGTGTTAAATAAGGGAGACATGCAAAATGTGCGGAACAGGGGGTCTACAGGACTGGAATTCAACCAGTGGTTACAGAGATATAACAGAACCGTGACAACTGGCCCCGGTCTCCTCTACATCTGTAATCACATTCACACACATTAAAGTAACATCAATATACCATGTCAGATACATTTCTGTATCTTCACTCGGAAGTCACTGGACCCTCAAAAGGACACACGCTGCCTGCTGTCATGTGGATGTCGGTGTGCAACAATAAAAGCTGACCGTGCAGAAAGCTGCATTCGTTTATTAAATGAGCTGTCTGTAACTTAATTGAATATTTAAAAAAAGATGTTTGAATGCGCAAATGTGCTAATATTTGTTAATGCAATTTAAAAGAGTAGAATACGTAATATCACTAACAGGAACAACATTTATGTTGAGTTGTGTACAGAGTGTAGGAACTATTGATAGCGTTTCTAGTCAGCTCATATATAGCGGTGCGCCACACTCTAGTAAACATCCGGTGGAGTTCACGCGTGCATTCCCGATATTGAGTTAATTTTGTTCATAATTCTGGGTGAATTAATTTAAAGCGTCATGAACTGTTACTCAAATATATATTGACCCCTTGGTAAATATGATCAAAGAAAATAAATCTTTCATTCAAAATATTCACAAAAATCTAAGCTTTCATTGAAGTATGTTAAATATGGTGAAATATGGTTGTATTTGTGTTATTGACAGCTGTCAAAGACGGCTCATGATCTGAGTAACATGGCCAACATTTATCTGGTGGATGTGGACACGGTGCCGGTTTATACCAGATACTTTGACATCAGCTTCATTCCCTCAACAGTGTTCTTCTTCAACGGACAGCACATGAAGGTTGACTATGGGTGAGTGTTGATACATATGGGCTCTTTTTTTTTCTATATGTTATCCATTTAAATTGGATGTGACATCACTTTCTGTGTTTATTTGTGTGTTTACAAGAGACACTGTTTTTTCCTGGTACATCAAGTTTGCATTCAATGCAAGATCAAATCATTTTCATTTGATTTCACTATTAATGTGATAGTCACATTAGTCACACACGTTTGTCTCGGAGTCAAAGAAAACAGGATATGTTTTTGCAAAAATGTACAAACACAGGATATGTGGTTAAAGTGAGACGTTTAAAGGGGTCATATGATGCGATTACAATTTTTTCTTTCTCTTTGGAGTGTTACAAGCTCTTGGTGCATAAAGAAGATCTGTAAAGTTGCAAAGACTAAAGTCTCAAATCCAAAGAGATATTCTTTATGAAAGTTGAGTCAACCACGCCTACCTAAAACGGCTCATTCGAACACCACCGCCGCCATGTCGTGAAGGAGCTGTGTTTCGTTGTGAAAGTGAAACTACTTAGTTTGGCATTTCAAAAGAGGACGATATCCGCTTCGTCATGCCTAGAGCTGATCCGTACGGTCGCTGAGGAAATACATTATCTTCGCGCTGTGGATCGGCTTTCATCGTGGACGAAGCGGAGTCCAGCCCGGGGTCATCACATGTGGTTGCCGCAAGCCCGCCGGACGCTCCGGCGAATCAGCCGGCCGCACCATTCTCAAGCCCGCCCGCCTCTGCTCACTCTAGCCCTCCGGCCATTCCTCACTCTAGCCCCCGTCCTCTGCTCAATCTAGGCCGCCGTGTGTGAAGCTTTTTTGTTGTGAAAGCGAAATTACTTTGTTTGGCCTTCCAAAAGAGGACACGACTAGAAATCAGTGGTTCAGTTGTATTTACAACACTGTTCCAGAACAGTTCAACCCAAATATTCAGATGTGTGCAGCACATTTTATGGAGGACTGTTTCCTGATCCTGGTAGAGTAGACTACAATGCCGGCTGTTCTGACTCACAGACTGTAAGTACGTTTTTTTTTTTAATTTGAAGAATTTGCCACTGATGATTCAAACGTGAGTTTTGAGCAGTGTAGAGTAGGGCTTGTTGTTTGTCATTTCTCCGATCACAAATGCAGACATGGTTTTATGTTTAAGTGGCACGATGCAATGCAACGTGTAAAAAGAGAGTATAAGTCATTATAATCCGTAATTAGGTCCCCACTGGATGCAACAAATGCCTCGTTTATAATGGGTTTTAATGTTTTTGAATCGTCGTTCTGGCCTGACAGGGCATCACAATATGGTAAGGGACGTAA
Organism: Sinocyclocheilus grahami; assembly: GCF_001515645.1. Lineage (NCBI taxonomy): Eukaryota > Metazoa > Chordata > Actinopteri > Cypriniformes > Cyprinidae > Sinocyclocheilus > Sinocyclocheilus grahami. The sequence continues at coordinate 744,514 of NW_015505774.1, read as the reverse complement.
CATTTCCATCACACGCTTGAGGTATTCGGCCAATCACAATGCACTGGATAGCTGGCCAAACAGAGCACACCTCGCTTTTCAGACCGATGAGCTTTGTAAAAATCGACGCGTTTCAGAAAGGCAGGGCATAGAGGAGAAACAAAAATGTACAGTATGTGGAAAATGTTTTTTTTTACCTTAAACCGCATAAACACATTTCATTACACCAAATACACAAAATAATGTTCTTTTTTTAGCAACATCACATGACCCCTTTTAAAATTAACTTCTGTTGAAATGGATGTTTCCAAAGAAGTGTTTGGAAACAAAAAAAGATAAATTTGATGCATAAGTAATCATGGTATTTCATGTTCTGGCACATACTTTTCAGCGGTCATAATTTCCTCTTTAGCGGTTTAATTGATATTTCACTGAAGTTGTTCATATCACTCCACTCAGATTTTGATTTATTTCCATTCAGATCTCCAGATCATACCAAGTTTGTGGGAAGTTTCAAAACCAAACAGGACTTCATGGATCTGATTGAAGTGATCTATCGAGGCGCCATGAGAGGAAAACTGATCGTCCAAAGCCCAATCGACCCAAGAAACGTTCCCAAATATGATCTACTGTACCATGACATCTAGCATTGAGTTTTACACAACAGTATTAGAGTCAAGAATCACGTCTTCTGACAGAGTGACTAGTTAAAGTGAGCTTTGTCAGGATGTAGAGTTTCCTGTGGAAATTACAATCTGATGTATTTATTCTGCGTATTGTGAAATTTTTGTATGATGTTTTCAAAGTAAAGCATATTGATTTTACACTTCTAGAAGTTTAATGACACTGATGGTAATTTTAAACTACTTCAAACTATTTTTTCAGTTCTATTTGACTACTTTTACTACTTCATCAGATTTGGAGTAATGTAGCATTATATAATTTGCTCACCAGTGGACCCTCTGCAGTGAATGGGTGCCGTCAGAATGAGAGTCCAAACAGCTGATAAAAACATCACAATAATCTACAAGTAATCCACACGACTCCAGTCCATCAATTAATATCTTAAGTCAAGTCAAAAGCTGCATGTTTGGAAACCCCCCATCCCCATCCCGACGTTTTTAACTTCTGGCTAAAATGCCATATTCCATAATAATGCTTCCTGCAGTGAGGAAGCATTATTATCCATCCCCAATTGTCCTCTCACATCAAAATCCACCAACATTTTTGTTTAGAACCGTTTTGGCTTGTAAACGGTGCTTGATCTGTGCATATTTCTCTTCTGATTTAGACCATATGACTTTTTCACTGGAGGAAGCGTTATGGATTATAGTCTCGTATTTTGTAAATGTCTTATTGATGGACTTGTTTCATAAAAACATGCAGCTTTTTGCTTCACAAGACATTAATTGATGGACTGGAGTCATGTGGATTATTGTGATGTTTTTATCAGCTGTTTGGGCTCTCATTTTGACGGCACCCATTCACTGCAGAGGATCAATCGGTGAGCAAGTGATATAATGCTACATTTCTCCAAATCTCATGAAGAAACAAGTCTTTTTTTACAATAATCAGACAGAAATGATCATTTTGATGCAAAGTCTTTTATTTATTTCAGAAACCCTTCAGGTCAGTCCATTTGTGTGATCATATCAAATTGTTGTTTTGGTCCTTTGCACGGCTCTTACTCCTGGTGATGATTTCAAATGGAGTTGGCGTGGCTTTAGGTTTGATGGTCTTGCTGAAGAAGCGAAAAACAGACTCCATGCAGATGGTAGGCGCAGAGTCGTGGCACTGAGTACCTGCGGAAATCTGCGGGCAACCGGCCTTCAGAGACCCGACGGAGCGATTCAGGGGTTTGGTGCTGAGAATCCAAGTTCTGGAGTGGGATTTCAGCCAGTCGCGTCCAGCCTTTCCCAACGGCTGATGCCACAGGTTGTGAGACGAATCCAAGAAAGCCACAGCCTTCACACGACGCTGAACCTCTTCAAGCTGATAGCAAAGTAGATCCACAAAAGCCAAGCCTCCATAGCCGTGAGCGACCACAAAAATGTGCTCAGCGGAGCTCCGGGAAACTAAGCGTTCCCAGACCAGATGGACGTGATGTTCTAGAGTTTTCCCACCCTCGTTAGGGTTCATTATGATAACGGCACATGACTCCAGCGCAGCCCAGCGAAGATACGGGATCTGACTGCCTCGCTCCAGTCCCTCGTGAGCAGAAAGCTTCCAGCTCCACACTCCGCTCCGCACTGTTCCCCAGTCCTGAATCAGAACCAGAAGACTCCCAGGTTGATACAGTGCTCCTGGACTCATGAATACAAAACCGTCCTCCTCGAGATGCACCCTAATAAGGTGAAAGTTCCTCTCTAAGAGGTCGTACATGTGCTGAGTGATGTAGTGACAGAGGCTGTGATGTTCCCGTTCGGTTCCACGGACGTCATCAAGTCTGAAGGTGAACCTGTAGGGTTCACAGGTGACTTTGTGTCGCAGTTGACCGTCCTCAGAAAATGAGTATGGAAAATCCGATTGAATTGGATTACGGCTCGAGTCTGAGCACTCCAACATCATGTGGCACCTGAAATATAAATATATCTGTAAAAGTCTGGAATCAGGATTTGCTCACCAAGACTGCATTTATTTAATCAGTAAAAACAGTAATATTGTGAAATATTAATACAACTTAAAATAGTTTTTCTATCTGAACAGTCAAATGTAATTTATTTCTGTGATCAAAGCTGAATTTTCAGCATCATTACTCCAGTCTTCAATGTCATATGATCCTTCAGAAACCATTCTAATATGCTGAATTGCTGCTCAAGACACATTTCTGATTATTATCTTACCCTAAACTTTTGAATAGTAGTATATCATAGTTTCCACAAAAGTATGATTCAAAATGCATTGACAAAAATCTGAAATGTTTCTTGAGCAACAAGTTTCTTCAGCTTTGATCACAGGAATAAATTACATTTGACAATATAGTCACATAGCAAACATTTTAAATTGTAATAATTTCTCTGTTTTCACTGCCTTTATGATCAAATAAATGCAGCGTTGGTGAGCAGAAAATATTTCTCTCAAGACATAAAGAAAAATCCTATTTAATACAATCTTGTTTGAAAAAATGCTTTATAAGCCATCATTCATCTGATTTGACTTTAAATTCTGAATAAAGCATTTGTTTTTATAAATTTACCCAATGGATACTAATAAAGAAGATTACCTACTAACACTGTAGTCTGAGGACTTGCTAAAGTTATTCCTGATGTAGCTCCTGACTGCTGAGATGTGTGCTATCAGTGATCATGTGACAGGTGTTTCTGATTGACATGAGGGTGTGGCTTCAGATGTTTAGGGAATACTAGGGCACTGCAGTGCTTACCATGCAATAATGTATACCATGTGTTCTCAACTCTGGCCCTCGAGATTCAGAGTTGAGCTCCAACCTTGATCAAACTCACCTGCCTGTAACTCTAGTAATCTTGAAGACCCTGATTAGCTTGTTCAGGTGTGTTTGATCAGGGTTGGAGCTAAACTCTGCAGGAAAATGGATCTCGAGGGCCAGAGTTGAGAACCCTGGCTGTATACTGACCACCGTTTCTTAAAATAGTCTAAAAATAAATATGGCCAATTTGCTTTTTAATCCATTTTTGTGTAAAATGTCTATGTTGGTATATACTGACAAATGCAATGCTTTGTTGGATAGCTATAGTATGCACTGTGTTCTGTTGTATACTGTACATTTTTGTCAACGTAGTAGGCCACTTCCACGCATATATTTTGTTTACATATTGTGCACAATTTAAATTATATATATATATATATATATATATATATATATATATATATATATATTACATTTGTATATAATATAGTTTGCCCAGATTGTATAGTACCTTGCTTTTCACTTTTGCACAAAACAGGGATACTTTAAAATCAATTAATTGGTAAGTTATTTCATAATTATATATATATATATATATATATATAGTTAACTGAATTATAATTACGCGGAACTCATTATGCGCGTGACTGTTTCTACCGGCTGAATTTCACCGACAAACCGGGTGTTGAGCAAACATGGCAGCGACCTTGTGGATCCGCCGAGACTCTGGTGTGAATCATAACTGAGAAGATATGAAGTATACGTTTATATTTTATATATAGAATTAAATTCTAGAATCGGCATGTTCTCAACGTTGAAGCACGCGTTTCTGGGCTTTGTCCGGACATCAAGCCAGCCAGGTAGAATGCAGATGAATAATCTTACAATATTAATTGTAATATATAATATTTAATATTAATTATATTAGTACAACTAACACATAAATATTTTTTGGACAAAGTATGGCGATACCATGTTTGGTATAGACATGTACACATGTACCATGAGTCAGTGTGATTTATATCCTTCATTTAATAGTCTGCAGTATTAACGTTACTGATTTTTAGATTGAACTTTACATGTTTGTGATAACCAGAGTGTCATAACTTGTCAAATGTGATATTTAGTGATATTTCACCCACTAAACCCGTGTTTACTAGTCGAATGAATTTGCTGAAATCGCTTTCTTCCACAGCAGATGTGCTGCAAAATAACCTGAAGGTCTTGGCAGCAGGATTGAGAACTTACGAAGTTCCACCAGACTTCAGCGGTAATGATCGTTCATACTGCACCAACATTTCACCAGTTAAACACTTTCACTCAGGCATCAAGTTCATTTATGATAGTTAGTTGATGCTTGTTGGTCTTGTATTATTTAAGCCCTTTCAACAAAGCATGTGAGCAGTTTCTGATTTCTTTGTTCTCAAGATCAAGAGTGTAGGGCTGCATGATTTAGGGGTAAAACTAACTCTAACCCCAATTGTGACTTTTCAAATAAAAATGGCAAATGCACTTTAAAATGTAACTTAAAAAATAAATAAATCCAGGTTTTGCTATGATGCAAAATTTGTCCAAAATCCATTAATACAGATAATAAGAATTTTTATTATTGTTGTTTTTGAATAGAATAATAATAAAAAAAATTTAATAATTATTTTGTTTTTTAGATTTAATTTTTGTATTTTTATGTTTTAATTTAGTAACAACAATATTAACAAAAGAATAATTAGTTTTGTAAAATTTCACTGTTAAAAAAAAAAAAAAAAGAGTATCTGAGAAAAATATAATACTAATAATCATTTTATTTTACAACTAAAATTATAATGCTACTATTTATGGCTGCCTTAATTTCATTGCTTATATTTAATTAAATGTGATTTAATTTTACAAATATATGCAGAGATATGAAGACGATTAATAATCGCACTAAGCCATATTTCAGTTTTAAAAAAGCTAATTTTGGTTTTATTTTTTGATGAATTGTGCAGCCACTAAACTAGAGTGTGTGATTTATGTTTTTCTCTCATGCAGACGTGGTTCTACCAGACAAGCCTAAACTGAAGTTCCTCGAAAAGGTCCCAAACTTAAAACAAGCAAAGAAGGAGATGAAGAAGCTGCGTGACATCCAGGGACCGGCCAAAAGCACAAATACGTTCAGCGAAGGACAGTATGGGATCGTGGTCAGTGTTTTGAAGTAACCTAGAAAGTGTATGTTTATTTAGTACATGTATTAAAGATCTCTGAATGTCATTGCATTATGTCTGTAGGCTCTGGGTGGAGGTTATTTGCACTGGGGTCACATGGAGATGATGCGTCTCACCATCAACCGCCGCATGGATCCCAGCACCACGTTTGCTGTGTGGCGCATCAATGCCCCGTACAAGCCCATCACCCGTAAAGGCCTGGGTCAGCGCATGGGCGGCGGGAAGGGTGCCATCGATCACTATGTGACTCCGGTGAAATGCGGCCGGTTGGTGGTGGAGGTCGGAGGTCGCGTTGAGCTGGGTGAGGTGGAGGCTGTGCTCAAAGAAGTGGCCAAGAAGCTTCCCTTTCCAGCCAAGGTTTGTTCTGAGTAGATTTAGTTTCTGACTTCCTCTTTATGCTTTCATAATCGGCATTTCTTCCGGAACGATGTGGCAATAAAGTGAATAAGGAAAGTGTTGTGTAACCTTTACTTGGAGGATGAGCTGTGTGTTTTTTTTTTTCCTGTTTATTTAGTAGGGCTGTACGATTAATCAAATGTGATTGTCATGCACATTTTTATAGCAATGCCGGTTCTGTAATCAGCAGGAAATCATCATCACGTGCTTTCAGATGGAGCAGAATTTACTTCACAGAGCCGTAGTTCACTGACAAGTTATGCAAAAAAATCGCTTTTTATTGCGCGATTATTAAATCGAAGAAATCGTTCGAGATAATGACAGCTGTTAGCATAGCTTCTCAGTGAACTACGGCTCGTTATAAGAAACATTTTATTAAACCTGTTATACTGTATTATAACAGCACTTTTTTTAAACTAAATTTCAATATTGTGATAATACCGAATACCATGATAAAAGCGTTAGCAATTAATCGCAACATGAAAATTTGATACCGGCATATCCCTACGCATGACAATCGCAGCTTCTGTCGAATCGCGATCTCGATTCCATTTAGATTTATCGTGCAGCCCTATTATTTAGTGTACTTAACCCTCTTGTAGTACTTGATCATTTTAGACCATACATTTTACATTTTCATTTTTTTTTTAAATGTTTTACTTTATCAGAAAGGTGTGAAACTTTGTGACTTTTGTGGCACTTGCTATGCACATTGACACTTCAAATCAACATATATAAAAAAACTTTTACCAAAATAACCTTTGATAATGTTTAAATTTATAGCCAAATGCAAAACCTAATAAAAGTAATTGATTATTAATTAATCTAGAATTACATATGATCTTCTTTGTTTCCACCAGATAGAACCAATCTGCATCCGTTTTAAATGCATTTGCTTTATTTTTTACTTATATACTACATTAAAAAAATATAAAATTTAAAAAAAATTATATTTGTATTATTTTATATAGAAATAAATGGTGCATAATTTAGAGGTAAATATTGTTTGGTATCATGAAATCCCCTTAAAATACAAAAGATTAAAGATTAAATATTATGTAACTATTATATGGTACATTCACATAATTAAAAATGTAAGAATTAAAATGTAAAAATAGAGGATTTAAATTTTTTAATTAAATTATGCATATAGGCTATGGACTGTTTTGACCGGCAGGATCAGAAGTGATAGCACTGCAAAAAAAAAAAAAAAAGAATTTAGTATTTTTGTCTTGTTTTCCAGTACAAATATCTGCAGATTCTTCTATCTAAATACATTTACTTGAGAAGCAAAATGACATAAGATATCAAGTGTCATTTTCTGGAAATAAAGATCAAAATAAAAGAAATCTGTCAGTGGGTTCAGAAAAATACTCTTAATTTAAAGAGAAAACATGTTTATATTTCTGACCCCGTTGGCAGATTTGTTCAAATTCTTGTTTTAAGCATAAACTCAATTAATTTTAATTAAAAAAAAATTCAGAAAGCAAGACTTAATATCCTAAGCCATTTTGCATCTTAAATAAATGTACCTTGATTTAAGAATATTTAGATATTTGTACTGGAAAAAAGACAAAAATACTCAATGTGTGAATTCAAAGTTAAGACTACCAGAGGGTTTTAAATGTGGAAGGATTTCTAAGAAACGGGTTTTAATTTGAAGAAGCACCAAGTATATGATCAGATGTGATTGAACATACTGACAGGTCAGTGTTGATGTGAGTATGGATGGACTGTAATATGTATTTCTGGTGTAGGTGGTGAGCAGAGAGAGTCTGGCCGCACTGTATGAGGAACAGGCCGAACGGGCTGCCAACAACCAGAACCCCTGGACCTTCCAGAGAATCGCTCGCTCCAACATGCTGGGAATCCGCAAAGTCCTGAGCCCGTTTGACATGCACAATCACGGACGCTACACTGGGAAGTTCTTCAACCCCAAACGGGTGTAGCGTATTTGAGAGATAACGTTGCTGATCTACAGTGTCAGCACAGATGAAGACAGACTCTCTCCTCATGGGCAGGAAGTGGTCTGCTAACATTCAGAATACTTTAATAGACAGCAGATTGATATCTGCTGCTTTGAGTGTTCTGTCATTCACTTATCAGGCGTCTTCTGCAACACTTTGCAGTTTTGATGATAAAAGTGTGTCATTCTGGAAAGGTTACATTAACATAGAGGGAGCACCTGTTTACTTGATGCATTCTTTTATCAAACGAGCAGTTATGTGTAAATGTAATGTCTAAATGTTAAAGACATATTGGTGACAATAAACATTTCTTTGCAGTTTGTTGAATTTTGTACAAGAACACAGTGTATTTCCGCGACAGTTTTTTTTTGGTGCAATTTTCTTTAAATGTTATTTTATTATTATTATGGGCTTTTCTATTTGACATATTCGTATACCATGGTATTGTGCCGTAGTATACAAAGAATACTATGGAATAACCATGCTGCATATCTAAAAATATCATTATCATATCTAAAAACAACAATACATTGTAATACTGTGGTACTTGTCTTTTTTTTAACATGGGTGATCTTTCTACAGTCTTTATAGAGAGCTGTTTTACACGTTAGCTTGAGGTTTTCTGTGCAGCTTTTCGTGATGAAACCAGCGCGAGGGTCAGGAAGAACCTCCACACGGGGCCCCAGTGGAGCCGCAGACAGCAACACACACAACACACTTGTGAGATGCAGCTGAACAAACCTGAATTTATTATTATTACTCCTGATATATATTCTAAATGTGATCATGTGTTATACTGCTGCTTATAAAGTGCATCTAGAAAAGAGTGTCATTTTTTTAATGAAGATTTTTCAAATTATATACATGGTTTCTGCAGGTCTTAAAAAGTCTTAATTCCCACTTTGACAAATTAAGCATTTAAAATCGGAGCATAAATTCATGGCATTAAATGTTCCGTGCACTGCAAAGAATGAATCTCTTCTGTATTTTTGTCTTGTTTTCCTGTACAAATATCAAAATATCCTTAAACCAAGATATATTTACTGGAGCTCTGAAGAAAATGAGCAAAATTAAGTGAGTATGCTTAAAATAAGAACAAATATCTGTCAGTGGGGAACAAAAACTTATTTTCCCTTTGAATTAAAGGGGTCATATGATGCAATTTCAATTTTTCCTTTCTCTTTGGAGTGTTACAAGCTCTTGGTGCATAAAGAAGATCTGTAAAGTTGCAAAGACTAAAGTCTCAAATCCAAAGAGATATTCTTTATAAAAGTTCAGTCAGCCACGCTCGTTCGAACACGCCCCCACATATCTACCTCACTATGTGGGAAGATTTGAATAACGCTGCCCAAATGTTCACGCAAAGAAAGAAGGCGTAACTTTTATTCTGTCATATGACCCCTTTAAGATTTTTCTGAGCCCACTGCCAGATATTTGATCAAATTCTAATGAAACAAGACAATTTATCAAGAAGTAATAGTGGTCTTTTGTAAACATTTACATTTAGAGACCATATTGATGTATGTGTGACATTCAATTTATTCTTAAAATTTTCTTTACTTGGTCTTAAACACATTTAAATGAGAACAGATAATCTGGCTCATATGAAGAAAGGAATAAAGTTTGTGGTGTTTTTCTGCTGATTAAGGGATAAAACAAGACTTCTTCACTGCACAGATGGTTGTCGAAAGCAAAAGTGCTACAAAATGCATGATATTTTTTGAGAAAGTGTGATGTGCTTGAGCACAACAGACAAAACGCACTATTTTTTTTTGGGAATGAGCAGCCCATAATTAGTAAAAAACTAGTTTTGGATTTCATTCAGCAAATATAATATAATAATAATAATAATAGTAAAAATGAAATCTACAATGTATAATTGCTCAACACTTTCTTTCAGACGTTTAAACCCAGAGCTGAAGGCCCACATCCGGAGCCACCTAAGAAAAACAGCGGTAAGTTGAGAAATGATGGGCGATGTCTGCACTTGAATGCTTTAGAAGACTTGTTGCGTAAGGTGAGGTTATTCAGAAATGCATTTTTCAACCTGTTGGGAGTTTTTAGTTTTTTTGCCAAAATAATCAATGGGCTACTGAAAAGCCTTTGTTTCCTCTTTCTCCTGAAAATGTAAATTCTGTCAACATTTTCTAGCACGCATGTTGTTCCAAACATTTATGTCTTTCTTCAGTAAAACTCAAAAGAAGCAGAATGTTTATACTTCTTTTTATCATGACCTTCAAGCTTTTAAAAAATGCCAAAATGTATTTTAAACATACTCCATACTTGTGAAATGTAAATTGTTAATCACTGAATATCTTGCAAAAATCTAATTCATGAATTTTTATATTTGACATCATTAAAAGCCACATCAAATGGGATTCAGAAATGTTGAATATGTCATCTAAAAAAACAGATGTATTGCACCGTCCACAGAGTAAATGTGTTATAATTTAAAGTTTAAAGTGTAAAGTGAAAGGTAATGTTGGAAATGTTCAATTCATAAAATAAATCTTTCTTGAGAAAAAAAAAATCCAGCTTTATTTTTTTTATATACAATGTAATAATAATGCTTAACATCAATGTATTAAAATGCTCTTGAATTACCATTTATACATGGAGGAAACTACAATTGCATGTGTTTAAGTATATATTTCTGTCAAATTTATATTTACATTACAGCAGAATTATTATCCTTTACTAAAATTAAAACCTTAAAAAATTGTTACTTGAAATAAAATAAATATGAACTGAAAATAAAACAAAAAAACTTTTATTTCAGCATTTTAGTGCGCTAAAATAAAAATTTATAAAAAAACTATATAGACATAGAAGAAAAACAACTAACAATTAAAAATATAAAGGAAAATATAAAAATAAAAACTGATTCAGATAAATAATAAAAACTAATAGTATCTCAATGATTCTAAAAACACTGCATTGCAATCAAAAATGGGTTAATAAAACAGATTTTATGTATGTATTCACATTAGTTGATTAAACAATTAATTGATCATTCATTTTAATGAAAATAAATTATGAAGAGCTCTAAAAATGTGCATGCCTAATGCAAAGGTGTGAATGAGGTCATCAAATCGTGACAGAATTGGCATTTTTAGCTGAATTATTTCTTTCAAATTCTTATATTTTGCCTGAATATAATGATATGTTGTTTTACTGTAATTTATGGTCTAACAATTTTTTTTGTCTTTTTCTCTGGCTTTGATAAAACCTCAGTGATCGCTGGAAAGAGTAAGAATAAGGGGAATTGGAAGCTGCTGACCAAATCGTCCCTACTGGCTCTGGAGAACATGCTTGGTTTGTCCGTTCTGTGAGTAATGTGTTGTGTAATAATCATATGTGTGTGCAGATTGCGTCATCATCACGGTCTGATTGTGATGTTTTTTATGCTTTTGACTCAGATCTGTTCTGTCATTGAAAAGCAAAGAAAAAGAAGAATCGCAGAAGCATCTCAATCTCCTTAAAAATCAGTAAGGGACATTCTGCCAAACATCTTTTATGTTTCACTGTTTTTGGGCCCTTTCACAATATGTTTTCGTAGGTTCCTGGCTAAGTGTGCACAGCTTTCTGTTCCTCCGAGGAAACATGGAGACATTATGCATGTGTCCCGTCAGTTCAAAGCAGAAAGTAAGAAGTCTGAGCACGGCAGGAAGACGCTTGAGGCTCTAGAGGTGATGAACGAGCAGATTCAAGATAAACAGTTGATCATGACGTAACTGGCCATTAACCTTTGTGTGTTTAGGAGAACATGCGCTCAGTTGTTAGCACTCTTGAGGAGATGGAGGTTCAGATGGATAGTTTGGAGGAGAAATGCAGGATAATGAGAAGCAAACTAGAGGATGAAGAAGAAAAGGCACAGGAGGTTCAAGCACGCTTCAGTGATTTGATGACACACAACTGGTTTCAGTTGAACAGTCAGTGACTGTTTCTAGTTGTTGTTTAATCATGGTGTTTGATTCTGATCTGTTCCAGTTTCTCCAGCTGTCAGAACAGACGGTCCTGCGTCTTCCTGCTTTACTGTCTCGCCCAGCCAACGAGCCAACGCTACAGGTACATCACACTTCACTTCCAGTCAAATGAAACTGATGAACTGCAGTCAAGATTACTTGATTAACTTTGAAGAAGTCATATTTAAGCACAAAATCAAAAGAATGATAAATTTGGTTTTACTTAAAGAGAAGGTTTTTGTTCAAAGTCAAGTCACCTTTATTTTTTATAGCACTTTATACAATAATACAGATTGTCAAAGCAGCTTTACAGTGTTCAACAGGAAAAACGTGTGTTGATAATGCAACAGGACAATAGAAAACAGTCCATTTATCAGTAAAATGTCATCGTCCAGTTCAGTTCTCTTCAAATAGTATCTGTGCAATCAAGTCTACAATGTTGCCAGAAATTGTGTCCCCAACTAAGCAAGCCAAGGCGACAATGAGAAGGAACCAAAACTCCATTGGTGACAGAAATAGTTTTTTTGCATTATGACTTTATTTCTTTGCCAATTTTTACATAACTGTACTACAGCTACATGCACTACAGAAAAAAATATTTATACGTTAGAAGTCCATTTCCGCCACAGAATAAAATAAATAAAAAAGATAATTGCATTCTTGCAATGCTTAATTTGTGGTTGATGAATCAGCCAAGTGTGGCCATGTTCTCAGGCCGATTCCGTTTGTGTTTTTGTGACAACAGCATATTGTTTGTCCTAATGACAAATATAGCGTGAGGTTTTGACACCTTCTTCACCATATCTTCTCAAAAATACATGTTATAGTGTGTACAGAACTAGAAACACATGTTGAGAAACATGCCCTCACCTTATATGCAACATTAACAAAGTTATACAGACAGAATTGATGCAATCTATTCAGGAAAAGAGTTTCAACACCGAACAGGGTACTTTTTGGAAATGTGCAAGTGATTCACAATGTGCTTTTGTTAATCAAAACAAATGTGTGACTGGGATCCAAAATGGATGGTTGTTTTTAAGTGTAGTTGCAGCTTAAATCAGATCAATGCAGGTTTCTGCAGGTCTTAAAAAGGAAGTTTTCATTTGCCCTTTTACAAATAAAGGCCTTAAAAGGTCTTAAAACATAGCAGGAAGTCTTATTATTCATAAAGTCATGACATTAAATGTTGGATGCACTGCTAAAAACAAATAGCTTCCTCAGTATTTTTTTCTTGTTCTTCAATATAAATATTTAAACATCCTTAAATCAAGAAGATATCTTTACTTGAAATGCAAAATGAAGAATTTGTATAAAATGAAGTGAGTTAAGAACTTGCTTAAGAACTTGAATGAAGATTATTCTTGTTTTAATCATAAACATTCTCAGAAAACAAGACTACTTCTCTCATTTTGCTTCTTAAGAATTAAGAATAAAGGTAATTGCATAATTAAGAATAAAGGTAATTTAAGAATCTTCAGACATTTGCACTGGAAAACAGAACTAAAATACTGATAAAGAACATCACTTTTTTGCAGTGTGATTAGAAGTTGCAGTAAAAGTTATTGCCATATTCTAGTATTTGGAAAGCCATTAATGAATTAAAAAGAATGGAGATCTGTTGGAAGTTGTATTTTCAAACTCTGAAGTGTTGCTAATACTTACTATGTACTCCCTAGACATTTACATTTAGAGGAAATACTGACATATTGCATTCCTTTCAATTTATTCCTTAAAATTTCTTTACTTCTTAAAAAGGTCTTAAAGTCTCAAATTTACCTTCATAAACCCTAAAATAATGACTCCTGTGTGATTGGTCCTTCAGGAGCACCTCATGAAGATCGTGCCCAATCCTCCAGCAGTGATCAAAGCACTTCAGATGGCTCCTGTCCTCGAGGATGTGAGGACCTTTCTGGAGCTTGCACATAAACAGGTGGATGCAGTGCAAGCTGCTCATAATGACTGCTCAGCCATGGACTGACTATCACAGGACACACAAACGACAGCTGATAACCAAAGTAACTGCTTATTTATTTAATAATAATACGTTTGCATAGAGGACTAGGCACAGAATTTACATTCATTTTAAGCATTAATGCAGCAATATCAAGACAAGTACTGGAATTCAATTTTCACTTTAAGATTTATCATTAATGGGAACCTTTCTGCTGTCTGTAAAGATTCTATATAATTGATCAACTTCTTCATCTTAATCTTTAAGATGACGATATTTCATGTTTGGTTTCTTTCAACTGGGTAATGATCTGGGTGAAAAAAATGTATGTAGGGCACATTTCTACTACATAAGATGTAAGAGAACAAACTTTATGCTTAATTTAAGCCTGTAACTGTCACAGGAAGGAAAGCCTTTCATTTGCTGTAAGGCTCCTAAAATGAAAGTGCTACATAACAATGCATCACAATTAAATCCAAGAATAAAACAATCATCAATAATAGGATGGATCTTGGGGAATGTTTTTATGTCCATCAAGTGACGTCTCAGTCAATCACTTGTGTAGAGATTTATACTGTATGTTTCCTGCTTTTAGTCATTGTTCATCATTTGTCTAACAAGCAGATCTGGAAACTAGATCTCAGATGTTGGTTTCAACCTTCTGCAGATCAGTATTTTACACTCTTCAAGCTCCCCTAAAACTGAGAGTCTCTCCTTCGTAAGGACTTTCTTCGTAAAGACTCTGATAATTCCTCGTTGAAGACTCGCTCAATTGTTGAGAGAAGTGAGGCGCGAACCGTGTGGCCCAGTCCACGAGCTGCGAACACGTACAGGACTGGGTTGAGCGCACTTTTTATGTAAACCAGAAACAGTGTCGCATATTTAGCTTCGATCGCTCCTTCTCTGAGCTTCTTCCAGTCTGGGTGATCGTGTGAGAGGGCCCTCAAAAAGCGGCAGGTGAAGTACGGCACCCAGCATGTGAGGAAGAGGAGCATGGTGAGGAAGAGTACGCGATAGAGACGGGTGAGACGCTGGGTTGTGTGACCCGGTCCAGATGATGAGGTAGGTGAAGACATTGCGCTGTCAGCCTTCTTTGCACAAAAAATTACTGCGATATTGCACGACAAAAAGATCACTAGAGGTAGCAAGAATCCTGCCACAGTCTCCAACACATTTAAGGCTTGTCCTACTTCCAAATCACTTTCTATACAGGCGTCACGCCCCCCCGAGGAATCAACTTTGGCTGTGTTGATGTAGGGCGCAGCGAACACCGCCGCTAACACCCATATTGCGGTGCAGGCCAGAGGTACAGCCCAACGAGGGCGTGTCAGTCGAGCCCAGACTGGTCTAAGGAGACACAAGCAGCGCTCCACTGCGACAGCACACAGCAAGAATGCACTTGCATACAATCCGAGGCATCGCAAATAAATCACCAGCTTGCACACAGGTACCCCCAATGTCCAATTGAAGTGGTTCACCAAGTAGGGCAGCATTAGTGGCGTACGTAACAACAGCACCAAGTCAGCAAATGCCAGGTTCACCACATAGATCCGAAAGCTGTCGGCACTCTGTGTCTCACTGGCAGCTCTTCTGTTGCGGCACCAAATGCGAACCCCCAATGCCCAGACCACCAGACCGTTTAGAGAAACACCCACAATGAAGATCATCACGGTCACGATCATCTGCAGCACACGTATGCCCTCGCTGGTGTAGATGGAGGAATCGGTGTGGTTGGAGGTGACATTGATCGGATCTTTGGCAGACATTGATTCTCTGTGGAAATACAAGTGAGAAACGTTCATGTGCAAACTGTTTCAAAACACGGTTCATGATCATGGAAAGCATTTCATTAGCTTAAGAAACACATCTTTATGGTCACTGGTGATAAAATGGGGGAAGTTGCATGCAATTTCCTCTTCTTTTCAGAAGCATTTTGAAATGCTTTTTCAATTAAATGAAGTATGGCCATGTCACAATACTTTCTTTTTTTCCTTCTTCTTTTTAAAAATGATTATTTTATGTAGCTACTAGGTATATTTTAACAACTGGTTGAATTAAAATTCACTTTAGGTCACCAGAAGTCATATAGGACATTCAAGATTGACTTTCTGCTGAAAACCCAAGACCCCCCTTTCCATTAAACTTATTGGACTGTCCTGCTTTTAATTTAAAGTAGACAACATTTTTATTCAATAAGCTTACCTAAGTGCTTGTTTAATAAGATCTGACCAGAAAAGTTTTTGAATGATCATGTTAATGTAAAACATAATTTTTACTGTATTTGTTTTTATATGCAACACTTGCATATTTCATAACTCAATTCTTAATATGCAAGTAGCCTCAGTTGTTGACATGGCATGCATAAACGCTATGTTAAAGAGATAGTTCACCCAAGAATGAACATTTTGTCTTCATTTACTCACACCTCATGTAGTTCCAAACCTGTATGAATTTCTTTCTTCTGCTGAACACAAAAGAAGATATTTTAAAGAATGTAACCTAGCAGTTATTGGTTTTTCATGGTGTTTTTTTTCTCCCATTTTGGTTACCCATATTCTTCAAAATAAATTTTTCAACAGAAGAAAGAAACTCGGTAAATTAGTAAATGATGACAGAATTTTCATTTTTGGGTAAACGTTCTCTTTAAGACTTAAGAACTTAAAGTTTGACTTTAGTTTGACCAAATAGCAGTTAACCAAGGGATAATCAGTCTGTCTTTTCAGATTCACATTAGACCAATCTACATTATGTAACTGGCTTAAAAAGTTATCACAAGTCTTAAAGAAAACCTTGTAAGACTAGTCTAAGCAGTCTATGCAACCACCCATAGATTAAAACGTAAAAATAATAAAAAGGAGCCTAGTTTGTCGTCAGTAGTGCTAGTGCTCAAACCTCTAAACAAAAGACGATATTCTGAAAAATGTTGGTAAACAAACAGTTGCTGGTAGCCACTGACTTCCATAATATGGGAAGTATGGGAAGTAAGTGGCTAGTCAAAGGCTACCATCAGCTGTTTGGTTCCCAACATTCTTCAAAATATTGGCTTTTGTGTTCAGTAGAAGAAAGTAAGTAATACAGGTTTGGAACAACTTGAGGGTGAGAAAATAATGACAAAATTTAAATTTTTGGGGTGAACTATTCCTTTAAATGTTAAAGTTGATTGCGTAAATGCAGTATTTGAGCTCCAGACTTGAATTATTCCTCAAATCATGTGAGTGATCAAATGCACAATTTTTACCTGCTGGACTAGAAAATAGATGAAAAAAGAAAATAGGTACAGACCCATATCTAGGGACCAGAAGATCACAGAGACCTGATAGTTGACTCTTGACAGTAAAACCCAGCGCTCTAGCAATCACTGAACACCTTTGCAGTGGACTAGCAAATACAGGTAAAATTGTGAGGGCATGTGGCGTGATGCTGTGCATGTTCCTAGGAATGGTGAGTTGCAGGAATGTTAGCTTTATCACCTGAAGGCTTAGCATTATTTCACCCACAGCTGTCCTGCCGTTCACAACCTGTTTACACACATCCATAATGCATTCCTGGCATGTGAACACACCTTCAGCGCTGCTCATCTAAAATATGTTCACTGCACGTCAGCCTTTTTGCAAACTTAAACTCTGATAAACAATTGATTTCGCAATTTTTTATTTTTTGATGTAAATTTTTTTTTAAGAGTAGATTTATTTGTTATAGTAGGAGTACGTCTTACCTTCTTATGAGGCTTTGGTCGACTTGTGTGCATTGACTCAGAGATCTGAGAGCTTTGGCATGGTTGGTTAACGCCGTTTGAGCTGATGGAGGATAAAAACTAAGAGGGAGTGTTTTCTATGCTTATCAGTGGGAGGATTTTAGTCTTTCGTTTTGATTGCAACATTAATGAACAGCATGAAACGACCTGAATATAGTTTCTTAATAGTGGTTCATTCATGTGTTACACTGATTTTCTAAATTTGTTTATTGCGTATGATAAGGGGCAGTTCAGCAAATGCTTAATGAGGTTTATGGCTTATTTGAGTGTGGAGGTAAATTCTATAAAAATAAAAAATGAGACTTTCTTTGGCAGTTGTAAATATTAACTAGATTTAATAATAATAATAAAATTCATTTTTTGAAAATGAGCAGCGTGTGCCCATGTAAAACCTACTAAGATTTTATAAAGTTCTGTAATTCCTTCAGTGTTATTTTAGTATCATTGGGATACTATTGAAGTCTATAAATATTTTGAATTAGTTTTCATTTTCATTTATTTATTTTCATTTATTTTAGTCATTTTATTTTTTAGTCATTGTTGCATTTTTGTTTTATTAGTTTTTTATGTTTTGTACAATTTTTATTTTGGTTTTATTATATTAGTACATCAAGTGAAAATGAGAAATGTTGCCTTAACAAATTAATTGAAAAGGTGTTTTACATTTTATTTCATAAATATATATTTATTTTATTAATTAAAAGTTTACTTTATTTCAAGACATATAATTTTCTTTATGGTTTTAGTTACTATAATAACCCTTTATTCCACAAATTTCCTCAACAAGAGAATTGATTTGAAGAATTTAAAGAGAGCAAACGCTGTGGTACTAAACATTTCATACCTAAATTTGAACAAATCCGTAACCCTAACTATAAGCAATAGAAATTTCTTACCCTTGCAAACACTACTAGTAAAGAAATAAGATGTCATGTGTAAATTGTACTTTAACTGAGAGGAAACTAGTAGAGGCTTGTCTGAGCTCATGCTGCATTCTGTCGTAATATCATAAGTGTTGAAGTGTACATGTAGGGCTGAAACTTTCTTATCAACAGTTTAGACTCAGCGATTTTCAGATGTGTTGGTTTGACTGATACCATCAAATTCCTGTTTTTTTTTCTCACTTGCTTGTGAGAATAGTTGTTTTTTTTTGGTGATCTCACATATGATTAATGTGTTAGTGTTTCCAATCAAGTCTATATTAATGTTGGTGGATGGTTTTGGGTATGATGACAGAAAAGACTGTTTAGCCAGTGTGTGGATGTGGTAATTAGTGTTTAAAATTGTAGAGCTTTAAGCTGTGTTTTTTATTTATCTTTTTCTTCTATAAAACCATGTTAACCATTGGGTTGACTTTCTGGTTTCAAGTACTGAGCCATTACTAGCCAACAAACAAGTTTATGCAATAAATAAGACACTAATAATGTGATTTAATTTGACTCACCTGGCATGTCTTTGACTGATGTGACTAACAGCTTTATTCTTCAGGACTCTACTAACCAGTAACCAATATGTGCCTTTTTCCAAACAAAATGCTTCACTTGTGCCATTCCGTTCCTCACCAATAGATGAAGCTGCTGTGCTGCATGTAGTAGTAGCATGAAGTGAGACAAGGAAATACATAATTTTGTGGAACAGTTATTCATATGTCATAATATTATTAATTAGCACTAAAACAGCTGTTATATTCTGGCTTCAAACATTAGAAGTGACCATGGAAAGTTAAATTATGACAGCTACTCGCTGTACGTGTCATTTTGTGTTGTTTCTTGGGAGGTACACAAATGTTTGTCCTGATCCTGTTGGCTTATTTCAGAACGCTTAAATCTATAGACAGCACAGAATTAACTAAATTAACAGCATCCTTGTTAGTTCAGGTATTGGTATGCAGTTGTAGACTGTGCCCTGTATTGTGTTGTTTCTGTATTGGCACAAACGTATATATAACCCAAGTTTTGGCTACAAAAAGGGCTATTTAACAAAGTTATTGACCAGGAAAAAACCTTAATTTTAATTTTATATAATTGTACGATATATGTGACCCTGTCTGTGAAATCCAGGCTAAAGTCTCAAAATCTAATTATGAGATAACAAGCATCAAAGTTTGATTTCAACCATTAATTTCACTATGATTTCAATCTTTGACATGGCCTTACTCAGTCAATATTAGATATAAAGGTTATATTTTCACAGAATGTTCTACATCTTTATGAAGGATGATTTTATGTAGAAAACAGTAAATCACATTTTTTGACTTTTCCAGGTTTTAAGTGCTATAATCAGGTCTCTGGTGCATCTACCAACCAAGGAAACGAGAAAAAGATTAACTTAACCCAATCACTTCATTTAGGTAAGCCTTTTTCTGCAAGTGTCTGAGAAAACGAGCGCGTCTGATTTCGCTCCCTTGGTAACGTGGCAAAGGGATCTCATAATATTACCGCCCCTTAAAGGGGTCATATGATGCGATTAAATTTTTTCCTTTCTCTTTGGAGTGTTACAAGCTCTTGGTGCATAAAGAAGATCTGTAAATTTGCAAAGACTAAAGTCTCAAATCCAAAGAGATATTCTTTATAAAAGTTCAGAGTCAGCCACGCCTACCTAAAACGGCTCGTTCTAGCACGCCCCCAGTGTTGTAAATACAACTTAACCACTGATTTCTAGTCGTGTCCTCTTTTGGAAGGCCAAACAAAGTAGTTTCGCTTTCACAACGAAAAAGCTTCACACGCCTAGAGTGAGCGGAGGCCGGAGGCCTAGAGTGAGCAAAAGCCGACTTGAGTGAGCAGAAGCAGGCGGGCTTGAGAACGGCGCGGCCGGCGGATTCGACGAAGGAGTGTCCGGCGGGCTTGCGGCAACCACATGTGAGTTGATGTATTTCCTCAGCGACCAGCACGGATCAGCTCTAGGCATGACTAAGCAGATATCGTCCTCTTTTGGAAGGCCAAACAAAGTAGTTTCGCTTTCACAACGAAGCACACAGTGTCTCCACGAAATGGCGGCGGCGGCGGCGGCGGCAACAATACTACAGCGAGAATAAAAGTTACGCCTTCTTTCTTTGCGTGAACATTTGGGCGGTGTTATGCAAATCTTCCCACAGAGCGACGTAGGTATGTGGGGGCATGTTAGAACGAGCCGTTTTAAGTAGGTGTGGTTGACTCTTAACTTTTATAAAGAATATCTCTTTGGATTTGAGACTTTAGTCTTTGCAACTTTACAGATATTCTTTATGCACCAAGAGCTTGTAACACTCCAGAGAGAAAGGAAAAATTTAAATCGCATCATATGACCCCTTCAATAATTTTACACTAATGTATATATAATAATGATAACATTTTAAATGTTATACTTTTGTAAATATATTTTTATTTCAAGAACAGAATTCTGTTAATATAATACTTCATATGTATAATCTTTTTATATTAATATAAATAATTATATATATATATATATATTTACATTTATTTCTAAGATACAAACCTGCGAGACATCTCGTCCTGGTCTACACACATTTTGGACCAAACATCTTAAATAATGCATTTGAATGGTCATGATAGTTGTATTTAGTGTGAGTCTAAACAGATCATTTATTTATTTATTTTATTATTATTTTTTTTCAAATCAAAAACCTGTTGAAATTGATATTTTCATTAGGTCCATCTAACAGACACTTAACTCAATCTTTGATTTAAAGTTGTTTGCAGTCAAAATGTTATTATTTATATGCATGTACTGAAGAAAATTTCATTTCAGTATTTTCGTTGCTTTGAAAAAACTCAGGGCATTTGATAATACCTAGAATATCAAAATCAACTGCGGGTGGCAGATCCTTTTCCTATTTAGCGCCCAAACTCTGGAACAATATACCTAGCGCTGTCCAGGAGGCAGACACATTGTCAGTTTAAATCTAGATTACAGACCCATCTCTTTAACTAGGCATACACATAACACACTAACACTTTTCTATAATTCATATCCGTTAAAGAATTGTTAGGCTGTATTAATCAGGTCAACCGGAACCTGGAACACTTCCCATAACATCCGATGTACTTGCTACATTGTAAGAAGAATGGCATCTACACTAATATTAATCTCTTTCATTCTTATTCTGAGGTCACTGTAGCCATACGGATCCAGTCTGTATCCAGACCAGATGGTGGATCAGCACCTAGAGATGACCTCTACAGCCCTGAATGTCAGCGGAGACCAACTAGATGTGCCCCAGAGCCAGATCCCCTGCGAAGACCTCATCACCTTGACAACCATCGGCACAAGTCCTCTGCACCTGTGTTGCAGGCTGGAATTAAACCACACCATGCTGTTTTTGTCTGACCAGAGGAGAACTGGCCCCCCTGTAGCTCCCTGGCTTAAAAAATGTTGGACTCTTCGGCTGATAATGAGCTTTATTTATAGATCCGTCACCGCAGATTTGCAGTAATCACCGTTAAATGGCGTGAGACATCACAAATCACCTTAAGAGCTTGTATAAAGAAAAACAAACAAAACATAATATAAATAAACCTTGAAACAAACATACATCAAATCAAAAACTAAATAAAGATACATCGACGATTTAACACAACTAACATCATACAAACATAACAGCAAACAAATAACCATACCACATTACATAAACAAATCCAAACAATAAGGATAACAAAGTCAATATTTTGCCTTATTCTCCATTTAAACCAGGAGCTAAATCCTTGAAGTTCTCTTTAAATGTAAACCTTAAATAGAACTGACCATGTGCGTCCTAGCTTCACTCCGTACTAGAATGCTTTGAGCACGCCGCAATATATCCGCTTACGCAGATGAATATCAATATAAAAGACTTTGCTACCACAAGACGTATAAACAAATGAAAATCCAACAATTAAACATGGTACACATTCAAAATGGACAACTTAAGTCATTTAATGAGAAAAGAAATAAAGTAAACAGTATAAAAGAAAATAACATAACCAAATCATTAACACCCCCGACAGCCTGATTTCTCCCAAGGTTTTTTCTCCATTTCTGTCACGATGGAGTTTTGGTTCCTTGTCACTGTCGCCTTTGGCTTGCTTAGTTGGGGACGCTTGACTGATTGCACAGACTCTGTTTGAAGAGAACTGAACTAGATGATGACATCACTGAATCATCAATGAACTGACTTTAGCCGGAAAAATGACTCTTTGTTATTGTCTTCTTGCATTATTAAAAAAAACTATTTTCCTGTTTGACACTGTAAAGCTGCTTTGACACAACCAGTATTGTATGAAGTAACATCGTGTTATTACTTCTACAGTTATGCAATTTGAAGAGATTTACGCTTTCACATATCTCTCAAAATACAGATGTGTTAATAGTACTATGGATTCATCACAGCTGACGGAAGTATTTAATATAACCTGTGCTGATATTCTGGACCAGGTAGCTCCGCTCAAATCACTGAGATCTAGAAAAAAGACAGATATCCAGCCCTGGCTAAATGACCATACCCGCTCTATTAGACGGCAATGCAGGAAAGCAGAGCGTAAGTGGAAAAAAGATAAACTTAGGGTCTTATATGAAATGTTCTGTGAATCCTTAAAACAGTTTCAAATTGCTGTTAACAATGCTAAATTGAATTATTTCTCTGAAATAATTGCTAAGAATGCCCATAGGCCTAAGGTCATTTTTAGAACAATCGATTCTGTCCTGAACCCTACCACAGTAGGCTACTCTGCTGCAAATCCTGAGATTTACGAAAAGTTCCTTGAATTTTTTGTGGACAAAATTCAAGATAATTAGAGCACAAATATCACCACCTGTCGTGGTTCATTCTGAATTCCTGTTGCCTTTTAGTTCTTTTAGACATTTTGACTCCATATCGCTCATTCAGCTGCAAGATATAGTTTCTTCATTGAAACCTACAAATTCCCCTATGGATATCATTCCGTCACGTTTCCTTAAAGATACTTTTAATTTGGTTGCCCCCGTCATATTGGCCATTATTTACAGTTCTCTGACCAGCGGAGTGGTTCCCACAAGTTTCAAACATGCTGTGGTGCAGCCTCTCCTGAAAAAACCTAATTTGGACCCTGATATCCTAAATAATTACAGGCCCATTTCAAAAATGCTGGAAAACGTCATTTATTTACAGCTTTCTTCTTATCTGACTGACTGTAACATGATTTAGGGCTTTCCATAGTAACGAGACTGCTTTGCTAAAAGTAACGGTAACACTTTACAATAACAGCACATGAATTACCGTACTAATACCTGAATTAATAATTACTTGACTATGAACTAATGATGAGTTAAGATATGTATTAATGAAGAACTAATTTAACTACGACATGAGTCATATGAACTACTGCATGAATAACACTACCTTAATTACATGTTAGTTCCTGCATGTTAGTTAATGTATTAATTAACACTTTGGGGTAAACTAAATCAAACATGCTCTAGAAGCAAGATGTATGAAAATGGCACAATGTAAAATTGTTTATGTTACTATATAAATAAATAATTGAATTAGGCCTAATTCAAGTGAGACATTTTTTTTTTATTTTGTTTTCAGCCAAGTTACATATTTTTTATTTCTTTTTTATATGGTGTACCCACTTTACAGATTGCTCTTGACAAAGCAAAACAGACAATAGAGATACAAAAGCAGAAGATTCTTCATCTTCAGGAAAAAGTTGACTAACAGATGACAAATTTTTTTTCAAATTAAGATTGGAGGATGGTATGTAATAGGGTCATGAACTTGCTTTAAGAACAATTCTGCCAGTCAGTATGTTGCTACGTTTAATTAAAAATACTTTCATCAGACAAGAAAGGCTGTGGACTAGAGACCTGCACTCCCGCCGCCCGCTGGAGTACTGCGGGACCCAATGCAACAGGGTGCGGCCTGGGACAACTCTTGGTGGGCGAGTGCGGGTGCGGGCGGACTATGGACTGTGGACAACAGATGACAAATTTTTTTTCAAATTAAGATTGGAGGATGGTATGTAATAGGGTCATGAACTTGCTTTAAGAACAATTCTGCCAGTCAGTATGTTGCTACGTTTAATTAAAAATACTTTCATCAGACAAGAAAGGCTGTGGACTAGAGACCTGCACTCCCGCCGCCCGCTGGAGTACTGCGGGACCCAATGCAACAGGGTGCGGCCTGGGACAACTCTTGGTGGGCGAGTGCGGGTGCGGGCGGACTATGGACTGTGGACCCTGAGGGTGACATTAGCCCCTGTCGCACTGGGTAGTTATAGGAATTTGGTTTTAGGAACTAGCCACCAGGGTGGTTCCCAGATAACTAAATGTTCCCCTAGGGTAGTGCTTTTCAAACTTCTCCATGAAGTACCCCCAGCACTGCACATTTTGTATGTCTCCCTATATCTGACACACCCACTTCAGGTCTTGCAGTCTCCACTAATGAGCTGATGAGTTGAATCAGGTGTGATAGATGAGGGAGACATACAAAATGTGC
>NW_015505774.1:706488-719037 GCF_001515645.1 Sinocyclocheilus grahami | reverse complement strand
AAAAAACATACTATGGTAGTCAATGGGGGCCGAGATCTGCTTGGTTGCAAACATTCATCCAAATAGCTTCATTTGTGTACAGCAGAGGAAATAAACTCATACAGGTTTGGAACTACTTGAGGGTCAGTAAATGATGACAATTTTCATTTTTTGGGTGAACTATCCCTTTAATATCTAACAATGTTTTGTTAATGTTACTGATGGTTATTAGTGAACATTCTCCAAACACAGTTTGAAATATTGATTTTATTTTTACATTGTTATGTAATATCTTTAAATTTTATGCTGAATTTTATGTCAAGTAATATACAACTTATGCCTCTTGGGTTAAGGTGCACTGATATTTAAAAGCTTTGTTAAATAAAAGTGTTTTACCTTTTCATTTCTGTGCTTTTTTTAAGTGCGGGTGAGTATCTTAAAGTAATCGTCTTGGATATACTGGTGCAAAATAAGAATCACCTTGGTGGATGTTAATTGGTATTTTAGATAATGACTTTACATGACTACACATTATTACTAAATCATTAACAACTGCATTACCAACAAATTTGGTACTGCTGCCTATCTTGGCCAGGACACTCTTGAAAAAGAGATTTTTAATCTCAATGAGTTTTTTCATTGGGGGGGGGGGTATCGCGTAGCATTAACATGAGTATCGCGATATTTTGTTTGGCGATACTGTATCTACTCTCAAAAACGGATTATCTATTAAAAAAAAAAAAAAAACAAGATTCATGGCAGTTGTTTCGTTTTGAGTTTATATCCTGTCGGAGGGGCAGTTTGGCAACAGCTGATCTGTGACTGGAGAGTGCATGGTAGGAAGTGGCGTAGATTCCGGAAGTGATCCGGAAATGGAGGATGAAGTGTTTGACGCGGATGAAGGTGGGAATGGAAATAATGAATGGAGTATAGTAGAAAATCGTAAAAGAAAGAAAAGCTGGAGTAACGCATCTGAAACTGACAGTGAAAATGGAACACATCTGACAAGAATGGGAGATCCTAACATTACTCTTCAAAAAGCTAAAACTAATTAAAAAAAAAAAAAAACAAGATTCATGGCAGTTGTTTCGTTTTGAGTTTACATCCAGACCGCTAGATGGCTGTCTTCATCTCTGAACTTATTAAACAGTGACAGGAAGTACTACTAGCATTAGGGCACGCCACTAATGTTAGCGTTAATGGTTCGCTGCTAGTAATGGAGGATGAAGGAATTGTTCCAGTTCCCGTTTCGGCGTACAAAGCTGAAGTGTGGCGTCATGTGGCTTTTAACGTCCACCGCGGGACCGTGGCGCGGGTTCCGAAGAGCCTCGCGCGGGGCACGGCGGGCGGTGCTCCTGTCGCGGTCTCGGCGATTCCACGCGGAGCATAAATACAAACTGAAAAACCTGTGGGATCCAAGTGGAAAGGTTCTGAGAATGTTTAACATGTATTGATTTTATTGTTTTAAAATAGTTTTCTTCGTTTCTTAATTGTAAACTTAAAATGTGAACCTTTAAAGCAGGGTCTAAAAATATATGTTTTTTTTTTTATAAAATACATATTATACATTTAACTAAAGGATCCTGCAAGCACTTTAATTCCCCCCCCCCCTGACTCATACTGCACAAAAGGTGGTTTAATAACGTTGAATGTTACAGGGACTGATTATTGCAAATGCAGATCCCACTGTGTTCTGGTTAAATACATTTGATTTATTTGATTTATTTATTGCTAAGGTTTGCATATGGTGGTGTGTTCATTAGTTCATAGTCAAGTAATTATTAATTCAGGTATTAGTACATGATAATTCATGTACTGTTATTGTAAAGTGTTACCAAAGTTACAAATAATATCCTGTGCTGCTTGGATTCCGGAGACGGGGTCATCTTAGTTCTTCTAGATCTCAGTGCAGCATTTGACACAATAGATCACTCCATTTTATTAAATCGTTTAGAGAGAGTGGTCGGCATTCAGGGGGTTGCATTAAGTTGGTTCTCCTCATATCTTAAAGGTCGTACATTCTCAGTTAATATGGGTAAGCATAATTCATCCTCAACATTGATCACATGTGGTGTCCCACAAGGTTCCATTTTGAGTCCTTAGCTTTTTTCTTTATACATGCTTCCTCTTGTCTCTGTCATTCAGAAATATGATGTCTCTCATCACTGTTATGCTGACGATACACAATTTTATCTTCCTGGAATGTCCATCATAAATCTAATCTGTCTGGAGGAAGTTAAAAAGTGGTTGTCAGAAAACTTCCTAAAGTTAAATGAAGACAAAACTGAGGCCATTGCTTTTGGATCTTCATTGTGTGTCGCTAATATTGAAAACCAATTAGGTTCCCTGTCTTTAACACTGCACAACAGAGTCAAGAACCTAGGCGTTGTCTTTGATTCAGATTTATTATTTGATAAGCAGATAAATTCTGTCGTCAAAGGAAGCTTCTTTCATCTCCGATCCATCGCCAAATTAAAACAGTTTCTCTCAAAGAAGGACCTAGAAGTAGTGATTCATGCACTAATTACATCCCGACTTGATTACTGCAATTCGATATATGGGTCTATCTCATTCCTCTATACATCGTTTGCCATTGGTCCAAAACGCGGCAGCTAGACTTTTGACGAGCACCAGGAAGAGAGAGCATATTACACCTGTTCTCACTTCCTTGCATTGGTTACCAGTAAAATACAGAGTCGATTTTAAGGTTTTGCTGTTTGTTTATAAAGCTCTGCACGGGCTAGCACCTCAGTATATTGATGATCTCCTTAAACCATATTCTGTGTCAAGATCTCTCCGCTCTTGTAACCAATTGCTGCTTTCTGTTCCCCGGTCCCGTTTAAAGACTAAGGGTGACCGAGCTTTTGCAGTTGTGGCTCCTAAACAGTGGAATGCACTTCCAGTTGCCGTGAGATCCTCGCCCATGTTGGACACTTTTAAATCTAGACTGAAGACTCATTTATTCTCTTTAGCCTATGGTGTTGCCTGAGAATATTGGGGTTATAAAGTTTTTATGGTTTATTTTGCATGCTTTTATTTGTATCTTATGAGTTTTTATTTGTTATTGCTTTTGATATTGTTTAATTGTTTATCAATTGTACAGCACATTGGTACAACACTTGTTGTTTTTAAATGTGCTTTATAAATAAACGTGAGCTTGAACTTGAAGCGCTATACAAATAAAGGTGACTTGACTTTAATTGACTTGAAGATAAAATAATTCCTCAAAGTTCCAGTGGCTGCAGTTTTGGGATGATGGTTTTGGGAAACCCCGGAAGTTTAGACAAGTCTAGAGATCAGTGTCTTGAAATGATCTCATCTGTATTGTGTAGTACGACATGTTTCAGTTTGACTCAAAAACATTTCCACTTCATATTCAGATATCATAGCAAAAGTGAAAACAAGCACTTTGCAGCATCTGTACTTCCCTCATCAGCGAAAGTTCCAGCATAATTTAAACCATCGTTTATATTAAGTGAATTCCTGATGTCTAGAATAAGATGCTAAGATGTTTGTGAACTTTCTCTGGTTGGGGAGGATTATGCAGGAGTTATGTTTGACTTTCTCTCCAGAATCATATATAAAGACACGCATATTTTCCAGTTCATTTATCATTAGTGATGTTTACTTTCTGTTGCCTTTACTGATTTTACTCACAAATTCTTCAGAATGCATAATGTTGTTGACCTAATTATTGAATTTCAGTTTGACCATTGTGCGTCAATTGAAAAAAGTTACACAAACATCATAAAAATATTATACTGTGTATTCATTTTTTTCTGCTTTCACTGATCATAGCTACCAATAATTCATTAATTTTTTAGATTTTATCCCTTTAACCTTCCGGTGCTCCTTGATAGTGAGCACATTTTTTATTTCAATTAAATGAATGTACTATATTTTAGTTCAACAATTTTTTTTACATTTAATATTTAGCATCTTTACGGAAAATGGTGAAAATCAGGTGGAAAATAGTAAAAAGAGTAAAAAAAAATGTAAGCTTTGCCAACAGAATGAAACCATATTAACAAAGAATGCATGATTTTATGATGAAATGGCACTGGGATTAAATATTGTGTTAATGGGTTTCAGTGGGGACATTTTTGTCTTTAAGGTACTGAGAGTAACTATTTTTGTACTATATTTGAGTACAATAGGTTTATGAAAGGAAATGAGGGTAAAATATTAAGCTAATAAAAAAAAAAAAAATTGACAATGATGTTTAAAAAAATTTTAAAAGAAAAAAAAGGTCCCTAAGGACGCACAGGGGTAAAGACATCCGGCACGCAATTTATTTGGCATCTAGGCTACTATATTTTAAACAAATTAAATAGAGAAACAAGCATTGCTAAGAGGAATTTCCACAGCTGTTGTTACTCTAAATGAAAACCTGAGTGTCGCAGCTGTGATGAAAGTGTCTTACAAGAAACTATCTTTGATCTTTAAATGTCATGCATACATGAAGTCAGCAATAGTATGATGCATTTTCCGCTAACTCTCTCTCTGGTTTACTGTGGTGTGCCCACTCCTGTACGCTTCAATAAATTTAGATCACAGACAGGACGGCGACCTTAACTCTTTAGAGACGCTGAAGCACATGTAGAGTTCATGGACTGTTAGAGGTACAAAATACAGACAAAAGGAGTGTCTGATTGTGACGCTGATTCAGGAACGTTTGCACGTTATTTGCTTAACCACACTAGTAAAGTACATATAGCAATGTCAAGGCAACACCCTAGCAACCATATGGCAATATGCTTATAACAAGTTAACTCAAGTCATTTTAGCAACCACCAAAACACTAGCCATATTAGAATAATTTCTGAAGGATCATGTGACACTGAAGACTGCAGTAATGATACTGAAAATTCAGCTTTAATCACAGGATTAAATTACATTTTACAATATATTCACGTAGAAACCCGTTATTTTAAACAGTATTTCACAATTTTACTGTATTTTTAATCAATTAAATTCAGCCTTGTTGAACAGAAGAGGCTTTTTAAAAACATTTTAAAAAATCTTAATTTTCCAAAATTTTTAACCGGTAGTGTAAATGTAAAGACAAATTAATTTGGATCAGTGAACTGCCTACTCAAAACCTTGGGAAATACCGCTCGCCCAATCACATAAACACATTTACCTGGCCGCTCGATTATTACTGATCAAGTATGGAGGGAATTTTGTGCCAATATTCATAAAACAAATCCAGCGTTTTGTAAATAAACACAATCTGTTTTGCAAAGAAAAACGTGACTTTCAAACAAACGCAAAGTGATTTGCAAATACAAAACTCTATTTGAGAGAAAATGCAGAGGTATGGACAAATATATGTATGGTGTGTTACAGCTGTCAGACTCATTTGCCTTTTTAAGAGGAAACTTTGGCTTGATTTTCTCACAAATGCCTGCAGGCAGATTTTCTCACAAATGCAATTGAGCAACTTTCTTTTCCAAAAACAGCAGATGGCACTGTCTGCCACTTTACGCTAGTCTCCCGAGACACGAAACACCTGCTTACCTTTTCAGGGAATACAGCAGACCAACATGAGTGAGGAACAGGTGAGTTTCTGTCTTACTATATCTATAATTAACCATTTAGATGTTTTCACAAAGCGACCCTACTACAATGTCAGTGAAATTCACAATAAGGGCTGTAAAGTTGTTAACATGAGTTCAAAAATCAGTAGTGACATGGCTAAACAGTTAACTAGGCAGTCTTTCCCTATAAAAACTGATCCATTCTCCGTACCTCTTATCCTCTGTTGGATCGCGGGATATAGAATATATAGACTACATATGTTGATACAATTGATCAATATTTAAAACAATGCAGGGGTATAACAATATATCGTGTCACAATATATTGTAATACTAAAATGCAAATGAATTGTGGATAGCGCCTTCACAACATGTGAGAAAATCTGCCTGCACACATTTGTGAGAAAATCAAGCCAAGTTTCCTCATAAAAAGGCAAATGAGTCTCACAGTTAAAACACACAATACATGGGCCTATATTTGTCCATAGTTCTGCATTTTCTCTCAAATAGAGCTTTGTATTTGCAAATCACTTTGCGTTTGTTTGAAATTCGAGTTTTTCTTTGCAAAGCAAATTGTGTTTATTTGCAAAACGCTGGATTTGTTTGATGAATATTGTCACAAAATTCATTCCATAATCAAGCGTCTCATTCTCACTCTCTCGTCCATCTGTCTCACCAATCTCATCTCACTGTCGCTATATGAATCAGAGCTCTTCATTTTTTTTTTGATATGCAGCGAAGAGTGAATTAAGTGACATAATCATTTATTTCTCATGGTTGAACATCTGGATATGGGTGAAGAATTACGCACCAGCATGTGTTTCTTAAATACTCAGAGTTTACGAGCATAGTGTAATCAGAGTCCTTATTTAGTTTTCTTCCGGTCGTTATCCACACATAATGCTCACTGTCCATGCTGACCTGTTATGCTTGGGAAAGCTTGGGGGATTTTTTCTGACTGCATCAATCAAATGGTGAGCAGTGTAGGCTGTGAATTTCCAGCATTTAGGGGCGTCCCCTGTTTCTCCATACGTCCCCTCCCTCATCATCCGCCACAGTAAATCACTCATTTCCCCGTTGATCTTAACTGTTTCCTCACCAAAGAAACAGTCTTCACACACACATAGTGGGCCACATGAGTCACACTTACTATGTCTGGATATCACTGCATTAGATTCAAAGCATTAAAGCAAGAGTGCAAGTTTAAAAAGAGAGTATGTGCACACTTTACAAACGGACACTAAAAAACATGTTGGGTGAAAAAATAAAAATGAATGCAACCATCTGCATCAATCTTTTTGAGTTATCACAACTCTTAGTGAAATTACAAACTTAACTGAGTTACAGAAATTTTTTGAAACTTCAAAATTTGTGTTTATGCTACAAATTAAATTGCTCTAACTAATTGAGTCGTGTCTCTGGAACGAGTTAATTTTATCTACTGAATTTAATCAACACTTAATATAGCACATGCTAAATATAACTTATGAACAAGTACTGCATTACTTGTCACTGGCATTAGTGGAGTTATTACTCACAACTAGACAGCATTTGAGAGGAAACAGCTTATAATTTCTTGAATCGACAGCCTATCAGCTAATCTCCAACATGTTTTACACTAAGCAATATTTTTGGATTGAACTATTTTTAGAGTTTACACCCAAAAAAAATGCCGTTTTAAAAGAGAAGTCATGACTTTTTGCGACAGGTGGGATACAGCTTACTGCATTTCTCCTTCATTCCTATGATATCCGTAAACTGCGATAGACTTGATCGGTGTCGCGTCATAGCTGTGTGGGCGAAGTCGGCGTGGGGGAAAACGATCCTTTCCCCCTCATTGGAAGAGCATGGTGTTGACCCAGAATGGCCTACATAAAATCATTTCTGCCGCTCGACAGAGCACCATACGTAGAAAAACTGAGCCGTATTGGGTCGGACTGTCCGTACGGTATCTGTGACTAGACAAATGACCCAACGGAATGGCCAGAGGTGTCGTTTCCCGACATTTTAGTTACCTGATTGAGTCTATAGGCAAGAGACAGCTTACTACAAGCCTATACTTGACGGCTTGTGAAAGTAAACATTTGTCGTTTTGTTTTGCTTAATTTTAATAAAGTGATAAAGACTTGAGTAAAAGCCTGTCATACTTTTTTTATTGATATATTAAAAATAATTTAAACATTGACAAAACAGGTAACATTAGGGTCCACTGAAGCGCCTTGAAATGCGCAGCGTTATTCTATGTGGTGTGTGATGTACGTATAGCCTAATCATTGTCTCAAATACATGCCATAAAAAATAAAAAGATATAAAATAACAGGAAAATATCCCTTATGAAAATGAACCGTTGTCACAACCAAAAACTGGTTACTATAGTTAAACCATGGTGAAAACAACATGTTTTGCTACACTAACCCTAGTTTAACCATGGTATTTGTAGTAAAACTGTGGTTATAGGCTACAATTGATAATAAAAACACCAACAAAAAAAACATGTTTAGCTTAATATACATTTACTATAGTAATACCATTGCTAATTTTCGTAAGGGATTGTGTATCTGTATAATAATATTAATATCAGAGAGTGAGATTTATTTGATTGTGATGCGAAGGAAGGTTACTGTAAGCCCCATCAGAACTGGGTTGCGGTGCAGGGGGACGGGAGTAATGACAGATCATTGCAAGGTAAGTAGTAGCCTGTCATGCGTAGGGATATGCCAGTATCAAATTTTCATGTTGCGATTAATTGCTTACGCTTTTATCATGGTATTCGGTATTATCACGATATTGAAATTTAGTTTTAAAAAGTGCTGTTATAATACAGTATAACAGGTTTAATAACATTTGTCTTATAACAAAAATAACTGAACATTTAAATGCAATAAAGTAATACAGAAAAATGTATAAAGTCATTTTCTTTTTATATAATTTTTTTTTACTTATTAGAGGTACAGAATGCCACGCAGTAACTTTTCGGCATTGCACCAAGCAAAAATCAATCGAAATCATCACAAAAAGTAAAGATCAAGCGCCTAACAAGGCATTAATTCCAATGGTTTGTTTTCCCCACAGCATAAACGGTTATGACGTTTTTGTGGGCGTTCCCAGCAATGCCGAACAAGTCAATAGAGGGCGAATTCCAAACTGCTTTTTTGCGCCCTTGAAGGGCACTTCGGGAAGGGGACGCCATTTGTAGGGACGTTCCAAACGAAAGTGAACAACTGAATCCCTTCGCGAAGGGCCCTTCCAGAAGGCCGTTAGTGAAGGGAACATGCGATGGTCACTTCACAGAAGTGATTTCCGTTTGTGATCATGTGATCTTCAGTTAGGAGATCTTGCGACGAATTTTAAAGCAAAGTTGTGGTTGATTTCGACACAAATGTAAGTAGAATAGGCTACTTAAATTTGTCTTTATTTTAATGTAGGCCTAATACAACATATTTTTCATCAGAAATATTATTTAAGATGGCAGTGTAAGCAAGTTTAAGCAAGTTTAGTTTGAAAAAGCTTAATAGTAAATAAGACACAATTAGACAATATTTGAATAAAATAATAATAATGAGAAGAAATATATATTTGCAAAAACTGATGGAGTACTGAATGCTGCATGCACACCAATGTTGTCAAGGTAACATTTGGTCAGTCATTCCCTTCGCCAAGGGAGTTCCAAACGCTTATACGAGACAGTAATGCCCTGCACCCTTCAAAGAACACACTTCAAGGGCTCTGCCCTTCGAAGGGAGTAGGGCATAGGGATACTCACTTTCGTTTGGAATTCGCCCTGAGTGTCCCACAACTCACTGAAATTCAATGACGTCAAGGCTGTAATGTGATTGGTTATTAAGGCACACATGATCCAAGTTGAACGTTATGCTTTCTCCAATAGTAAGTAATACAGACCTTCTTATCTCCCTATATTAATATTGTGGGATTTTTCAGGGAGCGAACATTCCAGTGCACTGGAAGGATTTCGCGATTGAGACAGCCCTTAAAATGGCCGACTCCCTGATCAGCGCCCTGACTACTGAACTAGGGAGCTGATTGAGACGCACCCCATGTCTACACCGGTATTGTGCCGAATTCTGCACCCCTGCCAGATTATGCACCCCCTAGCAGAGGTGGAAAGTAACGAATTACATTTACTCGTGTTACTGTAATTGAGTAGCTTTTTTGTGTAGTTCTACTTTTTAAAGTAATTTTTTTAATCTGTCATTTTACTTTTACTTATATTTTGTTTGAAGTATTGTACTTCGCTACGTTTTAAAACACATTAATTACTGAGTAAAAAAAATCGCTCCCTGGAAACTACTGCAGTAAAAAATGGGCAGGAGAATAAACTGGCGCTAAAATCACTAGAAAGATGGAGACGGACAAGACAGACGTTAGTGGTGCAGACCCAGCTGAAAACGAAACCTCGTCGTATTCTGCTGAAGTTCAACTCGAAGGAAATGAAGTGAACCCCTGGCCATATATTTATGCTCTATTATGCAGTGTAAGCTGTGTTTGCCTAGGCCTAGGGAGACCAAACTAGCAGTTTATAAAATCTCGACATCAACCCTTCGCAAGCATGTAGATTTAAGGTAAATACTTGCATTGGTGGTTAAAATGAAGCTTTGACAGCTTAGCTAAAGGTTTTGCACAAATTAGCCAAATAGACAGTGGTGCAGGGTGTGCAATATATATGGCCTGCGATAATATCCTAATTGTTGTTTTAACGATGTGCGATTTGACATTATCAGTATTTTGCCAAAAACCAAACAAAACACTCCTACAAAGTGCCGTGAAGTCTAGTAGATTAGGCTAGTGCGCACGCGCATTTAGAGTGCGTTCTTTTTTACTGCGTGATTCAGTCTGTTAAAATGCATTTAGAATGATCACAAAATTGAAGATATAGGGGCAGAAAATTTATATATTTATATAATTTCATATAGTAAATCCATATCACGCAAAGAGTGCCATTTTTTCCTCCAAAAATCAACATGATTACATATAGATTTTTTTTTTACAACAGTTCAGTAAACAAGAAGTTAATTAAGAGACTTTTAGACACCATATTGCCTGTTTTTGCTCTATTTTGACAACAAAAATAATTCCAATCACAGCCAGCATATAGCACAGTTTTGCATCTCTGAGCAATGACGGTTGCCTTGTCCAAATATACACACTTGTGGTCTTTGCACTTGACCACTTGACTACTTCTATGACGTATTTCCTGTATTTGGCCCAAGTGTTCAAGTGAGCATGAAGACCACAAGTGTGTGTACAACTTTTCATTACCTGATGGGACACACTTATAGTGTTGTAAAAAACGCAGAGTTTTATGATTATTTTCAATACTTTACATTTTAAAATCAACTTCTAAATGTCTGTTCAGTAGTCCCTATAGATGACACAATTTAATTAAGTGATAAAAAGCAGTTGCAAATGTTGTACAAAAATAAATATACTAATCTTTGCAGCAATAAAATGTGTAGCACTTTGTTTTACTACCAAATTATATGTAATATCTAATTATTAATAATATTTAACATACATTGGAAAGGTTTCCGTGACCGCTCACGAGATCTCGGCAAAAAGTCTCACGATTTATTTCCACAACATTCCACAAGCCTTATCACCGCCGCTGTTAAATGGCGAGCGCGCCTCTCCTCGAGAGACCGGTCTCTTCCCCCTGTGCATGCACAATGGTGTCCTCATGGGTCCAGGAGGGGAAAAGTCTCATGATTTATTTCCAGAACATGATGCATGATGGGATACATTAACCCCTTGTCCAAATACCCACACTTGCGGTCTTGGCCACTTGAGAGCGCGTGCGCGCGACAGGAAGTAAGTGCGCAAGACTGTCCCAGGTCTTAAAAACCTGTGTTAATTAAGCTGAAACGTATGCACTATTCTATGACGTTTTGTAGTATAAATAGTGTGAGTAGTGCGTTCACACTGAAAATTCCCAAAAGAAAAAGTGCACTTTAAATACCCGGATGATGCACTTAAATAACCGAAAAAACTAAGTGTGGAATGTTGGACACTTCATGCACTCAACTGTTGCAGCTTTAATCATGTTGCGAAGGGGGAGGGGCTATCAGACTCCGAATATGAATGACAGAATAACCTTATATAATTCATACTCTGCATGGTTGAGTACATAGTGCATAAGTACATAGTGTATAAGTGCATAGTTTATAGTGCGTCATTTGGGACGCAGCTAAGGTGTAGCCCAGTGGTTCTCAAACTGGGGGACCACCAGATGGCGCTAGGGGGGCCGCATAGAAATTCTAGAATCTATATTAGGAAATTATTATAAAAAAATATTTTGCCTGTATGCAAGTCAGGATTGCCAATCTATGTAAACTATGATGTATTTAAAAAATCGAAATATTTCAAAATAATATCAATTATACGCAGCACACCACGGAAACGCTCCGTTGATGTACTAGTGCACAGAACGGTTAGCCATGAACACGCTGATAAATGCTAAGACTCTTAAGAATGGATACATTTTTAGATAGAGGATGCAGTGTCTCAGCTGAGAAGGTTAATACGGAAGAGCCTAGCGTGAAAAAAATTAAACTGCCTAAATTTCACGACTCGTACATAAAATATGGCTTTATGGAATATAGTGACGGCAGACCACAGTGCACGCTGTGCTTGAAGATTTTATCCGTTGAAGCGCTGAAACCATATAAACTCAACAGACATCTCACAACAATTCATCCGGAGCATGCGAATAAAAGTAAGGATTTTTTCCAGAGAAAGAAAGAAGAATACATCAAGCAAAAGGTACGACTGACTAACATCACGACAATACCTGAGAAAGCACAGCAAGCATCGTATCTTGCAGCCTTGCGAATAGCCAAATGTCAACTTCAACTTCGTGAAGTCAAGACTGCTGAAGTCAAGTCTCTTTGCAAAACTATGCAGAGAGATGGGGGCAGCTCATTATCGGCTACTCTTCCATTCAGAGGTGCGGTGGCTGTCACGTGGAAAGGTTTTAGAGCGAGTGTTCGAACTGAGACGTGAGCTTCATGAATTT
>NW_015505774.1:700321-704388 GCF_001515645.1 Sinocyclocheilus grahami | reverse complement strand
CCATAAATCCAAAGATCGCAGCCACTCACTGTATGCTTCATCGTCAAGCACTTGCATCGAAGTCAATGGCACCCGACCTGCATGATGTTTTGGAAGTAGTAGTAGCGGCTGTCAACTTCGTGAAGTCAAGACCGCTGAAGTCACGTCTCTTTGCAAAACTATGCACAGAGATGGGGGCAGCTCATGATCGGCTGCTCTTCCATTCAGAGGTGCGGTGGCTCTCACGTGGAAAGGTTTTAGAGCGAGTGTTCGAACTGAGACGTGAGCTTCATGAATTTCTGAAAGAACATAAACCTGATCTAGAACTGTTTTTTTCTGATCAACAGTGGATGGCAAAACTGGCCTACCTTGCAGACATTTTCAGTAGTCTCAATGGACTGAATCTGTCCATTCAGGGATGTTATTCCACAATATTGGAGGCAAGTGACAAAATAAATGCATTCAGGAGAAATATTGACCTGTGGGTACA
Source organism: Sinocyclocheilus grahami (assembly GCF_001515645.1). NCBI lineage: Eukaryota > Metazoa > Chordata > Actinopteri > Cypriniformes > Cyprinidae > Sinocyclocheilus > Sinocyclocheilus grahami. Next base: position 703,919 of record NW_015505774.1, on the reverse strand, counting down.
TAAACTACAAAGAGCCATCACTGACATGTTTCCAAATCTATCTGAATTTTTGGATACAAACTGCATGGGAGTGGACTTCATGCTCAACACCATTACCAGTCACCTCACCTCACTGAATGAACATTTCAGTCACTACTTCACAGACATTGACATGGAGAAATATGACTGGGTTCGAGATCCCTTTTCTTGTGAAGTGATGGCCAGTGGCCTCAGTGGAAAGGCCAAAGATGAACTTTTGGAATTATCCAGTGATCGCACTCTCAGGATGAGATTTAATATGCAGGGCCCAGCAGAATTTTGGCCCACGGTTGAAAAGGAGTACAAGGAGGTTGCTCTTCAGGCCATGATAATATTGCTGCCTTTCCCAACAACATATCTTTGTGAGACATCTTTCTAAGCCATGATGGCAATAAAGACAAGATACAGGGCACGGCTTAATGTGGAAGATGACTTGAGAGTTTGCTTGTCCCCAATAACACCCAGAATTGATAAGCTCTGCAAAGAAAGACAGTCTCACCCTTCCCACTAAGACAGGTTGTGTGAACTTGTACAGTGGTTATTCAATAAAAAAGTCTGCATTGCATGATTAGATTGCTGTTCAAATTGCAAACCAAACTGTTGAGCCACTGTCATTTTACTACATCCTAATGTAAGAAGTTTAATGCACTTTTTTACAAAGTACATGTAAATTCACGTTTCAGTATTAATCTTCTACTATGGACATCATAAATTACTGTTCAGTATTCAATACTTTTGTTGCACTTTTCAGACAATTATTATAACAATTTGTTATATTTTATGAAATGTAAGAATTTAACAAATGTTGTATATCAGAGAAATAAGGCTCATTTGGTTATATTAGTGTGTCAGAATCAGGAACTTCATGAAGATCGGCAGTGAATGTGGGAAAACAATTAAATATACCGGAATGACAGCATCAAGTCTTAGAACGTATCACATCTTAGAACACATTCACAAAGGTTAGTAGCATTAACTCAGATATGCTGCAGTGTGTCTGTTAAAGACACAAACGAAAAATCTAGCCTTAAAGGGTTAGTTCACCCCAAAATGAAAATTCTGTCATTAATTACTCACCCTCATGTCGTTCCAAACGCATAAGACCTTCATTCATCTTCGGAACACAAATTAAGATATTTTTGATGAAATGTGAGAGCTCTCAGACCCTGCATAGACAGCAACGCAACTGTAATGTTCCCAGGTCCAGAAACGTAGTAAGGACATTGGTTAAACAGTCCATGTGACATCAGTGGCTCAACTTCAGTTTTGCGAAGCTACGAGAATACTTTTTGAGCGCAAAGAAAACAAAAATAACAATTTATTTAACAATTCTTCTCCCCTATATGGCCTATTGCTCGTGTGATATTGCTTAACTATATGATGTAAATATGAGACAAAAACTAAAACAGGGGCATTTGTGCCCCATATTTAGAATTTTAGGGACATTCTAACTATGTTCTCTAGGTTCCATCACGCAGTGAGTTGCCCTGCATCATATTTTGTCATTAAACAACTGTATGAAATGTCAGATGACCCACATGGGTTTGGGGCAGGGCAAGTGTGTTAAATGCGTTAATAATGTAATTAATTAATCTAATGAACGCGTTAAATTACCAGCCCTAATTTTTGTATATTGGAGTAACACTGTATACAGGCAGCGGAAGACAAGTTCAGCTAGAATCCTAGTAGTACCCAGTAGTTGGTCTTTAAAGGGGTCATATGATGCGATTTCAATTTTTCCTTTCTCTTTGGAGTGTTACAAGCTCTTGGTGCATAAAGAAGATCTGTAAAGTTGCAAAGACTAAAGTCTCAAATCCAAAGAGATATTCTTTATAAAAGTTAAGAGTCAACCACGCCTACCTAAAACGGCTCTTACATCAAGTGTTCATATTGTATTGCAAAACACTTTTGCTGCTATTGAGGTGGGACAGGTTTGTTGGTATGGATAGGTTTAAGGGTGGGTTAAGGTGTAAGGGTTGAGTTTAACTGTGTAATTATAAATGTAATTACATAAATTAATTACAGATGTAATTACATGCAAGTATTTTTTAAATATAAGTTCAATGTAAAAACATGTTATCATTAATTATAAATATTTAGATCCTGTTGCGACACACCAGAAGGGTTTGGATCCATTTGCAGTTTATTAAGAATAGTCAGACAATACAGGGTCAAATACCAGCAAGGCAGAACAGTAGAGACAAGGCAGAGGCAGACTCGTGAACCAGGCGAGAGATCGGGGCAGGCGGCTAGTGAACAGAGTCCGGGTGAAACAATCCAAGTCGGGGCATGGAGGAGCCGGTACGGGAGCCTCCTTTGTAACAGAGGCCTCCCCCTGCGAGCGGCTCCTGACGCGAGGAAGCAGGCGACACCAGGGTCTTCCACAAGGTCAAGGGGCCGGTTTCTCCGGATGCATCCTGTGAAACTCCTCCGTGAGAGTGGGGTCCAGGATATCTCCAGCTTTGACCCAAGAGCGCTCCTCCGGACCGAACCCCTCCCAATCGACCATATACTGGAGGGTGCCGCCCCGGCATCTGGAATCTAGCAACTCGTGCACTCGATACGCCTCCTCGCCGTCAACCAGGATAGGCAGGGAGGTCTGCGGCCTGGCTCCCTCCTCCGTGTCTCCTCTCGGACCACCAGCGGGTTTAAGCAGTGATACATGGAAGGTGGGAGAAATACGATACACTGTGGGTGGTTTCACCAGTAAATTCTGTGCGTATTCTGCCTAAAATAGATACCTGCTCCAGTCCGATTGTCGTTGCTGACAGTAGGATCTGAGGAATCGAATCACTTCCTGATTCAGATGTTCGGTTTGCCCATTGGATTGAGGATGGTACCCGGATGTAAGGCTGATGTTGACGTTGAGGTGTTTGAAGAAGGCGGACCATACTTTGGACGTGAACTGAGGCCCTCGATCTGACACGATATCTTCGGGTAGGCCATAGAATCTGAACACCTGGTTACAGAGCAGTTCGGCGGTGTCGAAGGCTGTGGAGAGCTTGGGTAGGGGAATTAGGCGGCAGGCTTTGGAGAATCGGTCTATGATGGTGAGTAGGGTGGTGTTACCTTGGGAATTGGGTAGGTCGGTGATGAAGTCGATGGCGATATGAGACCAAGGTCGTTGTGGTGTTGGCAGTGGTTGTAGCAGGCCGGCCGGGAGTTGTCTGGGTGATTTGGAAGTCTGACACGTGATACAGTCCTGGATGAATTTGGTGGTGTCGGTCAGCATAGTGGACCACCAGAATCGATTCTTGAGCAGGTGAACTGTGGCAGTGATTCCAGGATGGCCTGAGCTGGGTGTAACGTGTACCTGAGAGAGCAGTCACTGTCGCTGGGGTTCCGGCACATAAGTGAGGTTGGCAGGGCATTCGGGAGGCGGTGGATCTTGGAGATTCATGTGTTCGATCTCAGTCATGATATCCCACTGTACAGGTGCCACGAGAAGGCTTCCAGGTAGGATAGTGTCGCTAGAGGTGGCTTGGACTGTTTCCTCGGTTTGGCGTGAGAGAGCGTCGGCCTTAGTGTTCTTGGAACCCGGTCTGTATGTGACGGTGAACCGAAATCTGGTGAAGAACAA
>NW_015505774.1:694582-700070 GCF_001515645.1 Sinocyclocheilus grahami | reverse complement strand
GCCAGACCAGGGAAACAATGGTGGTTGAAAACCCAGGATACACTTGAACGGGATCATCCCTGTGGCTGGTTTCACCAGTGAATTCTGTGCGTATTCTGCCCAAAATAGATACCTGCTCCTGTCCGATTGTCGTTGCCGACCGTAGGATCTGAGAAATCGAATCACTTCCTGATTCAGACGTTCGGTTTGCCCATTGGATTGAGGATGGTACCCGGATGTAAGGCTGATGTTGACATTGAGGTGTTTGAAGAAGGCGGACCATACTTTGGACGTGAATTGAGGCCCTCGATCTGACACGATATCTTCGGGTAGGCCATAGAATCTGAACACCTGGTTGCAGAGCAGTTCGGTGGTTTCGAAGGCTGTGGGGAGCTTGGGTAGAGGAATTAGGAGGCAGGCTTTGGAGAATCGGTCTATGATTGTGAGTATGGTGGTGTTACCTTGGGAATTTGGTAGGTCGGTGATGAAGTCGATGGCGATATGAGACCAAGGTCGTTGTGGTGTCGGTAGTGGTTGTAGCAGGCCGGCCGGGAGTTGTCTGGGTGATTTGGAAGTCTGACACGTGATACAGTCCTGGATGAATTTGGTGGTGTCAGTCAGCATAGTGGACCACCAGAATCGATTCTTGAGCAGGTGAACTGTGGCAGTGATTCCAGGATGACCTGAGCTGGGTGTAACGTGTACCTGAGAGAGCAGTCGCTGTCGTTGGGGTTCCGGCACATAAGTGAGGTTGGCAGGGCATTCGGGAGGCGGTGGATCTTGGAGGTTCATATGTTCGATCTCGGTCATGATATCCCACTGTACAGGTGCCACGAGAAGGCTTTCAGGAAGGATAGTGTCGCTAGAGGTGGCTTGGACTGTTTCCTCGGTTTGGCGTGAGAGAGCGTCAGCCTTAGTGTTCTTGGAACCCGGTCTGTATGTGACGGTGAACCAAAATCTGGAGAAGAACAACGCCCACCTGGCCTGTCTGGGGTTTAGACGTCTAGCCGAACGCAGGTACTCCCAAGTTCTTATGATCGGTTAGGACGGTAAACGGGTGAGTGGCCCCCTCCAGCCAGTGCCGCCATTCCTCGAGAGCTAGTTTCATGGCAAGGAGTTCACGGTTGCCCACCATTCACGAGGATGTGCGCAGGTGGTGCGCGGCTTGTCGTGAATGTCAGCTGGTAAATCCACCGGCCTCCCCAAAAGTGCCTTTGCGCCCTCTCCCTCTTATGCAGGTCCCCTTCGAACGAATTGGTATGGAACTCATCGGGCCATTAGAACGGTCTGCATGCGGGCATCGGTTTGCATTACTGCTGGTGGACTATGCAACCCGATACCCGGAGGCAGTAGCACTTTGCAACATTTCAGCGAAAAGTGTAGCGGACGCACTGTTTCGAATAATCTCCCGAGTGGGAATCTCAAAAGAGATTCTGACTGACCAAGTCACGGCGTTCATGTCACGTACGTTACGCGAACTGTACGATTTGTTGGGCATTAAATCGATTCGCACCAGCGTCTACCACCCACAAACAGACGGGCTGGTGGAACGATTTAATCGCACATTAAAAACCATGATTCGGAAGTTCGTTCACGAGGATGCTAAAAATTGGGTGGCTGGAGCCCCTCTTATTCGCTGTGCGGGAGGTCCCGCAGTCCTCCACGGGGTTTTCCCCCTTCGAGCTTTTCTATGGACAGCAGCCCCGCGGGAAATTCAATACGTGCTGGACCTGAGAACAAAACTCCACACCTTTGGGCGGCTGTCAATGGAGAATTTGTTACAGGCCCAGGATAGGCAAAGCTGGTTATATAACAGGGGGGCCAGACTACGCAAATTTGCTTGTATTACTTCCCACATCTAGCTCTAAATTACTCGCCAAGTGGCAAGGGCCCTTCGAGGTCACACGGCGAATTGGAGATCTTGATTATGAGGTAATTCGTACAGACAGGGGCGGAGCACATCAGATCTACCACCTCAACCTCCTCAAAAAGTGGAGCGAGGTGGAATCATTGATGTTAGCGACGGCAGTGAGTGAGGAGGATGATCTCTGGCCAGAGGCGAACATCAAACACCAATCCCTGGCTCTGGCCCCTGGAGGAGATCACCTCTCGCCCTCGCAGCTCACTGATCTAGCTAAGCTACAGGCCACTTTTGCGGATGTGTTTTCGCTCCTGCCTGGCCGAACCGACCTCATACAGCACCATATTGAGACTGAGCCGGGAGTAGTGGTTCGCAGCCGGCCGTATCGATTACCTGAACACAAAAAAGGTCGTTCAGACAGAATTAGAGGCGATACTAGAGATGGGGGTAATAGAGGAGTCCCACAACGATTGGGCGAGCCCGATAGTTTTAATACCTAAAACAGACGGCTCCGTGAGATTCTGTGTGGATTATCGCAAGGTGAATACGGTGTCGAAATTCGAAGCATATCCCATGTTGACGAGTTGACGAATTGCTTGATCGGCTGGGTACAGCTCGATTTTATTAGACACTGGACTTGACGAAAGGATATTGGCAGATCCCCTTATCACCATTATCCAAAGAAAAAACAGCCTTCACAACGCCGTTTGGATTACACCAGTTTGTCACTCTTCCTTCCAGCGCCTCATGGACAAAATATTACGGCCGCATGCTGCATATGCCGCTGCCTATCTTGATGACATTATCATCTATAGTAATGACTGGCAGCGGCATATGGAGCACTTGTGTGCCGTACTGAGGGCGCTGAGGAGGGCCGGGGTGACAGCCAACCCAAAGAAGTGTGATATTGGGCGGGTGGAGGTCCGGTATCTGGGCTTCCACATGGGCCATGGGCAGGTGCGTCCCCAAATTAATAAGACTGCAGCGGTTGCAACTTGCCCGAGACCCAAGACCAAAAAGGAGGTGAGGCAGTTCCTGGGGCTGGCGGGATATTATAGAAGGTTCGTACCCAAGTATTCAGACCTCACCAGCCCGCTGACTAACCTTGTTGTGTCGTTTTCCGCTGCTCTGAGAAAACACACTCAGTCTTGAATTTTGATGCCAGAAGAAACACATTTTATTTCAACAATGAGAATAAAGTGGAGAAGCTCTGCAGAAACCATCTCCAGAATGATCATCTTGTCTTCTTTTTATACAGTTCTGACTTTAAGGTGTTTTCCATACATAGAATGGTTCTTTTGTGCATACAATTCTCCCTAGAGAGAAGGCCCCCCCTCTCTAGTCTTGTTATGGTAAAGAAAGAAAGCCCCCACTTATGTTTTCCAGATGTTTCCCATCTGACGTCTGTACATTCTGCCACGTAGGCCTGTTTTTACACACAGGCATATGGGATCATAATGGAAGTATAACTGGATATATTAATGGCTAGATTCGCCTTGATTATACTTGATTAATTCCTATTTGGATTAATAAAAATCTTCTACATTTCCTCCCTTTGAGACTTAGTAAGTCTCACATTTGTTTATTTTTACTCAGAGTGCTACTTCATTAATTCAGTTGTATTAGTTAATACTACCCAGTGACTAAATAAGTCACTCTGTTTTATTACCAATGACTAAATGATGCAGTATCACTCTGGTTTTGGAGCATCAGGACCAAACGTCTCCCCCTCACTTGACTAGGAAGGGAGTAAAAGATCCAGTCTCCATAATTTCTACTTCTATATAAAACAATGTTATAAGCATGAGCGTGCAGTTGGTTCAGCGCTTGCCTGTGGTTGTCACCGTTATGTATAAAGACATAAAAACACATTCCAAACATCACACATAGAATATCACAGGATTAGCATAGTTGATCTTCAGCCCAGATACTTTGGCATCCTCGAGGGCCTCCCTTGGGCAGAAGATAGGCTAGCACTTATACCCAGGGTATTGTTCATCTTTATGCTTCTTCTTCGTCCTCATTAGAGTCACTTGAACTATCATCCAAAGTTTGCTCATTTAAGTTTAGTTTGTTTAGCCATCCTTCATAATATTCATCCAGGTTCCTTTCTGTAATCATTTGTTGATTCTTTGGGACTTTTATCATTTCCATTTGTTTAACAGTAGCGTTGACGATTAATGTTCTTAATATAGGTAATATACAGCAAAATAATATTCCTCCTACTAATATGGTGACTCCTAAAATCATTCCTAGTTTAGCAAACCATGCTCCCCATGCTCCAAATTTTAGATCAATCCAATCCCAAACTTGTTCGTCTCTTCCGGCATTTGTTGTAACTTCAGCTCTTAATTTTTTAATTTTAGTCATAACTTCACTAAAAGCTCCCCCAGGGGCAGTATTATTTGGTATAAAAGTACAACATTGATCTCCAAACATAACACAAACTCCTCCCTTGTCTGCCAAGAGCCATTTAAGAGCTTGTCTGTTTTGCCATGTCATTCTACTTGTTGCGTGCACTTGGTCTCCTAATAAGGTTAACGCATCATCAGTATAATTAATGAATCTTTGTTGATAATAATAAATGTAATTAATCCACTCTGTATTTTTGTTTGGTGTGATCCAAACAAATATTGACTCAAAACCTGCTTTTATTTCATCTCTTGCCTTGAATTTATTGAGAATTCCTCTCGGTTGTCCAATTGAGTCTAAATATACATTGGGGTCTGGCTCGTAACCTCTTCTAATTCTGTTGTCTTCCTTGTTTGTGCTTTGTTCTGTTCCCCATTGTGCTATGTTAATTTCTTGAAGTAATCGTACTCTTACGCATATACCTTTCCATCCAACTGGTAAGAAGGCAATAATATCTCACCTCCACAGATCCAAAATAAATCTGCTATTATTATTGATTGGTCTTCATAAATTTCTATAGAAGGTAAAGCAATAGTTTGATTTTCACATTTTTCAGTTATTTCAGTTATTTTACTTCCTTTAGTTGTTCCGAGTGCTAAAAGTTCTGGAGCTCTAGAAGGAAGTCCTGATTTCCAAGAATTTTTCTTATCTATATACCAAATAATAGCACATTTCCCTTTAAACTTGCTCACTTCTTGTGTTCCTTTTGGTTTATGGAAGCACTCATATTCCTGTTTATAATCTATGCTATACTATTTCGGAATCTCTACTTTCTGTTTTTCAATTTTTATATTTTGGCTGACATCTGAATACTGACACCAAGATCCCCAGAGTGGTCTATAAAAATAATCTGTTAATTTAGGATTTCCCAAAAATCCTAGACATTGAGCAATACAATATGGTCTGGTAAAATCTGTTAAATGACAAAAGTTTCTCCCAAATTCGGCACATTTTTGGTAGTCATATGGATTTGGTATGGCTATCACTTTGTTTAACGGAGATTTGGAGCACAGCAAGCAATTTTCTTTTCCTGTTCCTCTAGCAGTAAAGGCTGCCCATCTATACCACTCATTATTTTGGGTTGTTTCCCATAATGAGTGAAGTGAAGTGAAAGTGACATGTGGCCAAGTATGGTGACCCATACTCGGAATTAGTGCTCTGCATTTACCCATCCAAAGTGCACACACACAGCAGTGAACACACACAAACCGTGAACACACACCCGGAGCAGTGGGC
>NW_015505774.1:693194-694451 GCF_001515645.1 Sinocyclocheilus grahami | reverse complement strand
CTTCGGGTTATGAGTCCGACTCTCTAACCATTAGGCCACGACTTCCACTAATGCATCATTTTGACTAATGTCTTCATCACTTTGAATATCATAATCTGTATTTCTATGATATTTGATTATCATTGGTTCTGTTGAGTTGATATCATTATCACTGTTGTTGAAAGGTTGAAAAGTTAATTGAAGGTAAGTCAGGTTGCTTTCTATTGGTTGAGTTTGGATTTGAAGCATTTGGTGCATTAGGCATAGGATGGCCTTCAGATATGTTATCAGACTTATTCTCTTTCCTCTCCTGTTCGTCTAACAGGAGGAATGGAGCTCCTTGTGGATCTTTTTTTGTGCTCTCGTCCTTTTGCACTTCATCTTGTGTCTCTGGTTTCTCCTCGTTACTTTCTCCTGCATTTTCTGCTTGTCTGTTTTCTTTCCTTTCCGTCGTTTCCGTGGGAACTCTCGTACAGTGGTTGAGATGATACCAGGTTGTGCTTCCCTCCACTTGGACTGCTGTTGGAGTAGCTCTCACCACTTTGTAGGGTCCCTCTCTCCTGGGCTCATTCCATTTTCGCCGGAATACTCTCAGATATACTTAGTCACCCGGAACTACTGGACATGCAGTCTCTGTTTCCTCTCTGGGATCTTTTCTTTTTTCCTGTAAATAGATAGCTTTATGTATGACAGTTAATTTCTTCATATATGAGCGAAGTTCCATTTGTAATTGCTCTAGAGGCGGTCCTTTGTAAGGACCTCTACAATATGGCACAGGCATGGGTCGACCCGTAAGCATTTCATGTGGTGTTAAGTGCGTGTTCCTGTTAGTTTGCATGCGATAGCTCATTAGTGCAAGAGGTAATGCATCAATCCAAATAAGTTTAGTACTTTCACATATTTTGTTAATTTTGGCCTTGATAGTTCCATTAAGTATTTCGACGCACCCTTGTGCCTGGGGATGGTAAATGCACCCTAGCCTCTGTTTTATTCTTAATTGTTGCAATACTTGTTTTACAGTTTTTTGTATGAATGCCGACCCATTATCTGAACTTATTTCTGATGGTATTCCAAATCTAGGAATTACTTCTCTTGTTAGAAATTTAATTACCGCTCCTGCTCCCAGATCTGCTGATGGTACTGCCTCCACCCACCTGCTAAATCTGTCTATGATCACAAGCATGTATCTTTTCCCTTGTACTCACTTTATCTTATCCACATAGTCCATTACCAAATGCTTAAAGGCCCTTCTGGTACTGGTATATGGCCTATTGGTGT
>NW_015505774.1:689289-692786 GCF_001515645.1 Sinocyclocheilus grahami | reverse complement strand
TCTGTCTATGATCACAAGCATGTATCTCTTTCCTTGTACTCGCTTTATCATATCCACATAGTCCATTACCAAATGCTTAAAGGGCCCTTCTGGTACTGGTATATGTCCTATTGGTGTCACTATCCCTTTCCTCACATTGTATTTGGCACAAACTTCACATGTGGACAAAAATTCATCCACCATTGCATATAAACAAGAAGACAAATATCCTTGCTTTTTAATTTTCCTTATCACTTCCCCCCTTGCGCAATGGTCAAAACCTTGCGCATCTGTAATAAGAATATTCAAAAGTGAAGTAGGTGCCACCATGTTTCCTTCATGTGTACGCCAGATCTCTTGTGAGTCTTTTTTAGCTCCCCTTTGGTGCCACATTGATTGTTCATAGGGGCCTGCTTGTTGCTGAATTCGAATTATATTCTCTAATTGAGGTTGAGGTTCGATAAGTATTACAGGTGCTAATACTGCTATTTGACACCCTGAAGCTTTTTTAGCTTCTATGTCAGCTGTATTGTTTCCCTTAATGACATAATCTTTTCCTTTCTTATGTGCCTGACATTTGATTATTGCTAGTCTTTTTGGAAGCATCATAGCAGAGATTAATTGCCCTATTTGTTCCCTATGTTGGATGGGAGTCCCATCACTTTTTTTAAAAAACCTCTTTGTTTCCACACTGCTCCGAATAGATGACATACACCATGAGCATATGCTGAATCTGTGAAGAATTGCCCTATTTGTTCCCTATGTTGGATGGGAGTCCCATCACTTTTTTTTAAAAAACCTCTTTGTTTCCACACTGCTCCGAATAGATAACATACACCATGAGCATATGCTGAATCTGTGAAAATGTTGGCAGTTTGTCCTTTCGCTAACTGACATGCAGCTGTAAGAGCTTTTAATTCTGCTAATTGAGCAGAGCAAGGCTGTACACAATGTTGTGATTCCACAGGTACAAATTCTTCTTTGTCTCTTTTCACTACTGAATATCCTGTATGATTTCCTTCATGGTCCCTAAAGCTAGAACCATCTACGAAGTAAGTGACTTCTGCTTCAGGGATGGGTGTTGATTCAAGATCTAGTCGTAATCTAGTAAATGCCAATGACTCATTCACACAATCATGGGGTTTTCCTTCAAAAGCCAAAGGAATTAATTCAGCTGGATTAACTGTGATGAAACATTTTATCGTATTCTGCCATTCCCAGGGCAGGGGCCTGTTGTAGTTCTTTTTTTATTGTTTCAAATGCTAGTAATGCATCTGTGTTCCATTTTAATGGATTGCTTAAATGTTGTAATCCTGCTTGTTTCATAATTTCTCTCAACGGCCCTGTCTTTACTGCATAGTCTTCTACCCAGTCGGCACTAAAGCCTGTCATTCCTAGGAAAGTCATAATTTGTCCTACTGTCTGAGGCAATGGTGTTTTACTTATGCCTTCCAATTGAGCTGGAGCTATAGCTTGTGTGCCAGATGCAATTAATCTTCCCAAGTATTCCACTTGAGGTTGGCAATACTGGATTTTCTTGTTGGACACTTTGTGTCCTCCTTGTGCTAATTTTGTCAATACCTTAATTGAGTCTCTGTGACATTGTTCTAGTGAGGAAGAACAGATCAGTAAATCATCCATATATTGTAATAGTGTTCCGTCAATTATAAGATCTTCTAAATCAGCCATTAGTGTTTTAATACCATCACACACACACACACACTCTCACACACACAATGTAGCATAAAACAATACACTTAAAATATTGTTATAGTGTAATTTAATTAAATTGTTAATTATTTTAACTAACAGTTGACATTCTACGTTATCCACCATCACCTTACAAACATAACATTTCAAACATGTTTTACCTTACAATTACATTTATTTAAAAATTATTTCACATTTTAAATAATTTTAAATTATTTAAAATGCTGTTTATGCCATGGAAAGAAATATTTATTTTATTTATCTTATTTCAAACCATATTTCAGTTTAAAAGGCTAAATAAAAAAGTGTCCATACCTTAGATTATTACTAGGGTGAGCATGTAGCTATGATCTAGTTCAACACTTATATAGTTGTATATGATCATATTTTTCTGAACTGACCTTTATCAGCGTGATAAATATCATATACTATCAATATACTATTGGTTATCTACTGAAAATATATGTAGAAAGTTACAATATGTGATGTATCCACTTTGTATGCTGGTCTTTGAAGAGAGATTTTATGACTTTTGTAGGCACCAACCCCCATAACGTTCCGGTTCATTTAAAATGTTTGTTTAAACAACAACTTGTGGGACAAAAGGGTGGTACAGATACGAGAAAATACATTCCAAATGCGACTCATGTCACCATGATACGTATTCTTCGGATACCCACAGACTTTTATGGAGTCGTAAACCGTGCTTGAATGAAAGAACACATGTGACGGACACCTGAGAATATTTAATTGCACTTAAAAAGCACAGATCAAGCTAAGTGAAATAGCATACACCACACCAGACTCCTGATGTCCTGCGATAGAAAATACCTACAGTACGTTGTTAAAACCTATATACAATGTTACATTTTAAGGTGGCTCGGGTTTATACTTTTCTTATTTTTTACAAAGATTCAATTTAAATTAAATTCCTAGTAAATATAAGACCAAACATTATATTACAAAAGTATCATATTGACAAATGTGGTTGCAGTATTTTAAAAAATAGGGAATGCCTACTCCAAACAGTTCCTCCACTCACACACACACACACAGGTTTGTTTTTGTGAAAAGTGGGGACATCCCATAGGCGTAATGGTTTTTCTACTGTACAGACTGTATATTCTATTGCCCTACACCAACCCTACCCCTAAACCTACCCTTCACAGGAAACTTTGTGCTATTTCAGATTTTCAATACACTCCATTCTGTGTGATTTATATGCGTTTTGAAAAGTGGGGACATGGGGTAATGTCCTGAAAAGTCACCTTCTCATTGTAACACCCTTGTCCTTATACAGGTGCATCTCAATAAATTAGAATGTTGTGGAAAAGTTCATTTATTTCAGTAATTCAAATCAAATTGTGAAACGTGTGTATTAAATAAATTCAATGCACACAGACTGAAGTAGTTTAAGTCTTTGGTTCTTTTAATTGTGATGATTTTGGCTCACATTTAACAAAAACCCACCAATCTCAACAAATTAGAATGCTTCATAAGACCAATAAAAAACATTTTTAGTGAATTGTTGGCCTTCTGGAAAGCATGTTCATTTACTGTACATGTACTCAATACTTGGTATAATTTATTGAGATGCACCTGTACATATAGAATAGATATAGAATGAATCTTATCATCCATACTTTTCCCCTACAGACCCTAAAGATAATATCCAAACAAGATATATGAGGGGCACAGTTGTAAATTCAGGACACCTCAAAAAATGTTTACATATAAAGGCCAATTCACACCGCACCGACAACCGCCAACAGACACGTTGGCCGCTGGATTTAGAATTTTATGAAAAA
>NW_015505774.1:684658-685075 GCF_001515645.1 Sinocyclocheilus grahami | reverse complement strand
AACCGGGGTATTACTGCAAATAAAAATACAAATGGCAATCGATACTATCGGTTAATTTATTTTTATCAGGGTAAACTATGCACAGAGATTAATGCACAGTAGTACATACATGCATGTTGTATACAACATCTCAATCTGCTTATAAAGACTGCTCAAGCTGTTATTAAATGGTACATTCCTTTCTGCTATTAAGATTATTTTTCATTTTCTATATAGGTTTGGGAACAAAACAAAATACCCTTTTTTTGGAAAGAGACAAGAATAAAAACTATACTTTAAAAAGTGATTTTTTATTAGTGTCAATTACTAATTTAAATTCGTACTTTAAAATATCTGGGAGACCAAGAAACTAGGTAAACTTAGAAATACATACAGGTATAACTATAGGCCTATACAAACGAACAAACATACAGTACA
>NW_015505774.1:672505-683744 GCF_001515645.1 Sinocyclocheilus grahami | reverse complement strand
ACTACCGGCTATCCCGTGCCCGCCGTATTGTTGAAAACACCTTTGCGAACAGATTTAGTTTTTTTTTAAGCACAATTAATCTTGATCCAAATGTTGTGGAGGTTATTGTTCTTGCATCATGTGCCCTGCACAATTATTTACATGATGAATGTGGCAATGCATATCTGTGTGGACTAAATGATCAGGATGGGCAAGAAACCTGGAGGCAAGACCCTCCCCTGCAACAGGCAGCGCTGCCACGGTCCACAAATGCAAGTAGCGAGGCCAAGCAAAACAGGGAAAGGCTGATGGAGTACTTTAACTCAGAGGCAGGAGCTGTTCCTTGGCAATGGGATAGACTATAGTAAATCATTTCCACATCCATACCCAGATAATGTACATAACATGTAAACTAATATTAAACTGATGGTAACAGTGAAATATGAGAGCTACACATTTTATATGGTTAATTTAAATTAAACTACATTTTTAAACAGAGGTTGATAGAAGTACTTTAATTCTGAGAGGTGAGCTGTCCATGGCAATGGGCTGAATTGCTGTAAATATTTCCCTGCACCCACACCCAAATCAACATATTGTATTAAATAAACTAACATTTTGAACATCAAGGTTTGATGTTGAGGGTCGTTTTTTCATGTGTAGCTCTAAAAACTTAAGTCTCCTCAAAAACCATCTCTGCCTTGGAGTGAGATTTCCTCCACTTCCAGAGGGAGGGGATTTCAAATATCTGCTGTACTGTGTCCTCATATTGTCCATTTTCTTCTTTATCTCAGCTTCTGTGAAACACAAATAATTGAAGATGATACAGTATTAGTGCACTTATGTATAGAAAGTGCAGGAACAAATCACAAAGTGTCATGCCATTTAGATGAAGTTATTTAAACTAACTACAAATAAAACTAAACTACAAATACACTGTGGTTTGAAGGATACTGAGCGGGGTGCACATGCGACACGGATTAAATAGTAAATAACTATATCTAAATAACTGGCTCATCTTGTCTACATAAACAGAATATTAAAGATGACAAAGGAAGGCCGTGTGTTGCCAATTTAAATTCACACTGAGCAAGCTACAAAACCTCAAACAGTTAACGTTACTTTGTAGCATTTTAGTGCAAGGCCGTTTACCAAACAACTTTGTAACCATTTGCTTGCTAAGACACTCCATTGAAACGCAATTGCGACCCACAAGTGTGTAACCATGGTAATATTGTAAGGCAGTTTTATTATAATAATAATATATTGTCAAATACATTTCCGTTGTATTTAATTATTGAGGCGAATCATAATATACCAACCTGAAATAGCGATAGCGATCGATCTGATCGCATTCCCCCTCGCGTTGCGGTTGGTATACTCGGCCACACCCGCTGCATAAAGCTCTGGCCTCTCCTCCCAAAGATCCAAAAACTGTTCCTCTTTCTGGTTTGTCCAGAAACCTGACATTTTTAAAGTTATTTTCCTAAGCGCGCCCAGCACCTTCTTGCAGTCTTGCCTCATTGTCATGGCAACGGTTCCCTGGTCAGATTAGGTCAGAGTTTGTTGTCGTTTGTTGGAAAATCATATCACACTGCTCAGACATTCCACGACCTCTACCACAGAACATTATTTTAAAATAATACTTCTTTAGTTTGGTCCATTTATCTCCTTACAAACATGTTCAGTCGGGTTAAAACCAACTCCGACCAATGCCAACAAACGCAGACAGGGGTAACACACTGATCCAACAAACTCCGACAGACTAGTCTGTTGGCGTTTGTCGGCGCGGTGTGAATTGGCCTTAAGAAAACCATATCGCATACAGAATACAGATAAACTAGCCCCACTAGCTGAATACCTTTGTCATTGTGGTCAAACATGCCATGAGTGTTCGAAGGAAAACATGAACAAAAATACAGTATAAGATAATTGAAGGAAAGTCCTTCTACAAGAGAGTGTTTAAACTGAGATTGTGATGTATTTTAGAGCTTCTTCTGGTCTGTCTACAAAGCGGGCACACACAAGGCCTCAAGCTTACTTTTTCTCTGTTACATGTACATCTATTTAATTTAGAGCGCATAAAGTTACAAGTTGAAGACGGTGTGGAAACACTATTCTCTTTGTACCCGTCTCTAAACACGACTTTAATAAATCAGTTGTTTTAAGCGAAAGCGATGATTCAGGCCATTTTATTCAGTCTATGTGATTCAGGCGTCCGCCTTTTAGTTTTGTTCCAGGAAACAGGTACGATTGTAACTGCGCGTTGTCACGTCTGGCTTTAAGAAATCATGTGGCCAGCAGCTTTTAACATCTCTTAATTGTCTTAATGTTTCACAATTGTAAATGTTTGTTAAGCTTAAATATTAGTCAGTTACAAAAGTGTGAAGCTTATATGTGTTTTTAAATAATTATAATAAAGTTACAGGTTTCCGGTAGTTGCGTGAACACTTGACGGTGTTACTCAAACAGTCCTTGGAGTTATCTTTTAATAAAACATTCCATTGAATGTCACTAAGACAAATTCTGTAAGCATTCATAAATGAATATAAACTTACAAATCTTTATAGAGCCAATATGGTCTAACAACACAAACACAAATGCTTGTTCTAACTCTTTCACAGACTGATCCCTGATAAGTACGCCTAAAATTGCTAGATGTTCTTGACCTTATCCTAGTGTTTAAAAGCGCTACCATGCTAGGTATCGTCACGCCGTAGTGAACTGTAAACCGCAAAGTTTTTCATAGGGTTTCACTTTGAAATTTTATGTTTCACCACTCTTATTTCCCTATCTACTCGTAATTGCTAGGCCTTGCACTTTGTTTCCTAGTTTTTGCTGTTATGTTAGAGGACAATATTTCTGTGAATTTGCTTGATTTAATAAAACATCGCTTTAACCCTTCGTCTTCCTTGCTTTAACAATTTCTTAATAATTCTCTTCCGTCTACATTCTATTTATTAAATTGATTAAAAAACAGTTTGCAAGCATAGTTTGCAAGTACAACCGGCGATAATTTAAGATATATTATATAATATCTAATAATAATATCTAATAATCCATTTTGCTTGCTGTCAGGAGTGGGCGAGGCATACGCAAGTATGCGCACATGCACGCTAAACAGACAGAGCGAGTCAAATATGCATTTTGCTAAAATATTCGTTGTTGGACATCAAATGTGCCTTTTGTAGATTATGATAGCAGTAACTGTAAAGGGACTATTGTAATGGGTAAATAAAATGTAAGCTAATACAGTCCTAATTACTAGCTTATGTAACGGAAGAGACCTGACGCAACTGGTTAGTAAAACAATCAAGTTTATTTTGGTCACAGAGAGTATAGGTGTAGGATCCAGGTGATGACACGGAGAGTGTATAGTTCGTAAAACAGGATAAAGGATATGATGGGTGGAATGATGAGTCCTTTCCTTTACAGGGGTTGGAATGCACAAGGGAGAGCACACACCTCAGCGATCCAGGAACTAGGAGGAACAGGAGACACTTGGAGACGAGGAGACACTAGGATGAACACAGGAGGTAAGTAATGCAGGAAGTATTCAAATGGAAGCAGTAGTAAAGTCAGAGAGTCCTCTACGTGTGTACTAGACCGGACAATGAGGGTGTCTGAGGTGTGTGCTTTTATGCAGGCTGGTTGATGAGGTGTTTGATTGGTGACAGGTGCAGGTGCTCAGTATTCAGGTGATAGGGATCGTTGCAATTGGGTGGTGGTGGAGCCTGGCCGATCTGTTACAGTACCCCCCCTCCACGGCCCGCTCCTGAGGGCCGAAAACCCCAACGTCGTGGTGGTCTACCTCTGCCCCGAGGTGCCGGCTGATCAAGATGGGCAGCATGGAACTCAGACATTAAGGCGGGGTCTAATATATCGGTCCTAGATACCCATGAGCGTTCCTCGGGTCCATATCCTTCCCAGTCTACAAGGTATTCCAGCTGACCACCACTGTACCGGGACTGCAGAATTTCCTTCTCCTTGTAGACTGACCCTTCATCCAGGATCAAGGGAAGAGGGGGTTCCTCCGTCTGGCCAGGCTCTGTGGGGAGAGAGACAGGTTCATGGTGAGGCTTTAACAGAGATATGTGGAACGTGGGATGAATTCTGTACTGTGAGGGGAGTTGGAGTTTGTAGGTGACCGGGTTTACTTGTTCCAGGATGGTGAAGGGGCCAACAAATCTGGGACTGAGCTTCCTACAGGACAGGCGCAGTTTGATGTCCCGAGTTGACAGCCATACCTTCTGACCTGGTTGATAGGTAGGTGTTTCAGCTCTTCGAAGGTCCGCGGCCGACTTCTGTCTGCGCACTGTCCGTTGGAGATGGTGGTGAGCAGCGTCCCAGACCCTCTCACTTTCCCGGAACCAGTAGTCCACCGCCGGAACATCAGAAGGATCCCCGGACCAGGGGAACAGTGGAGGCTGGAACCCGAGCACGCACTGGAAGGGAGTGAGACCAGTAGGAGGCTTTCACAGGGAATTCTGGGTGTACTCGGCCCAGCCCAGGAACTGGTTCCAGGAATCCTGGTGGCCATAGCAGAAGTTTCTCAGGAATCGCCCCACTTCCTGAATCTTCCTCTCCCGTTTGACCATTCGACTGTGGGTGGTATCCAGACAAGAGGCTTACGGTCACACCTAGGAGTTTGAAGGCATTCCATACTTTAGAGATAAACTGAGGTCCCCGGTCTGAGACGATGTCTTCAGGAATGCCATAATATCGGAAGACCTTGTTGAAGAGAAGCTCAGCAGTTTCCAGTGCAGTGGGGAGACCTCTGAGGGGCAGAAGGCGACATGACTTTGAGAAACGATCAACTATTACCAGGATGCATGTGTTACCTTCAGAGGGTGGCAGGTCAGTGACAAAGTCTACTCCTAGGTGTGACCAGGGCTGATTTGGCACTGGTAGAGGAAGGAGTTTGCCAGATGGTAAATGGCGCGGGCTTTTGGACATGGCACAGTCTGGACATCCTTGCACGAACCTTCTCCCATCCCTGCCATATTGGGCCACCAGAAGCGATCTCGTAGCAGCGAGAGGGTGTTGTTGGCCCCTGGGTGGCCAGTGCCTCGAGAGGAGTGAGCAGAGTGAATCAGTGGAGTGCGTTGTGTTCGTGGCACATACTGACATCCTGGAGGACAGCCCGGCGGATTGTTGGGAGCCGTGTTGGAGGCTACGGAGGGGGAATTCCATTCAATGGGACTGATGATCATCCTTGGTGGGATGATACTCTCCAGTTCTTCTGGACCTTCCATATGACTGTGAATACGTGACAAGGCGTCTGCCTTGACGTTTCTGGGACCAGGGCGATAAGTAATGGTAAAGTTAAACCTGGTAAAGAATAATGCCCATCGTGCTTGGCGGGGATTCAGACATTTAGCCTCACGTAGATACTGGAGATTCTTATGGTCGGTCAGTACGGTGAATGGATGAGCTGCCCCCTCCAGCCAGTGCCTCCACTCCTCTAACGAGCAAGCTTGATGGCCAGTAGTTCTCGGTTGCCGATGTCATAATTACTTTCAGCCGGGCTGAGCTTCATAGAGAAGAAGGCACATGGATGGAGTCTGGCTGGGTTCCCCTGTTGCTGGGACAACACTGCCCCCCACTCCTGTAGTGGAGGCGTCCACTTCCACGACGAATGGGAGGTCGGGATCTGGATGGACTAGGAGGGGGGCACTAGTGAAGGCTCTCTTGAGGGAGGAGAAAGCTTCTAAGGCCGCGGGTGTCCAGGACAGAGATTTGGGTTTCCCTCGTAGTAAGTTTGTGAGTGGGCTGGTGATCTTGCTATAGTCTAGAATGAAGCGACGGTAAAAGTTGGCAAATCCGAGGAATCGTTGGAGCTCCTTAATGGTAGTGGGTTCTGGCTAGGAGGTTATAGCTTCCACCTTCCCCTCGTCCATCTGGATACCGGTACGATCAATGTTATACCCCAGGAATTGCACTGTGGTTTGGTGGAAGGTGCACTTTTCAGCCTTGAGGAATAGGTGGTGCTCTCTCAGGCGTTGGAGGACCTCCGCAATGTGTTGGCGATGTTCGGCCTGGCTCTGGGAGTAGATGAGGATGTCATCTATGTTGACAAAGACAAATCGATGAAGAAACTCCCGGAGCACCTTATCCATGAAATCCTGGAATATGGAGGGGGCATTGGCAAGTCCATGTGGCATGACCAGATACTCGTAGTGGCCAGTAGGGGTCACAAAGGCAGTCTTCCATTCATCCCCCTCACGTATCCGAATGAGGTTGTAGGCACTGCGGAGATCCAACTTGGTGTAGATGGTAGCACCACGGAGATGTTCAAGGGCATTTGGGATGAGGGGAAGAGGATATCGGAACTTGACGTTATTTAGTGCTTGGTAATCTATACAGGGCCTCAAACCTCCATCCTTCTTGGCCACGAAGAAGAAGCTCGATGCAGCAGGGGAATTAGATGGACAGATGTAACCATGACCCAGCGCCTCCTTGATGTATTCCTCCATGGCCTTCTGTTCAGGAAGCGACAGTGAATAGATCTTTCCGCGAGGCACTGGCTCACCCGGGATGAGATCTATGGCGCAGTCCCATGGCCAATGTGGTGGTAAGCGGGAGGCTTGTTTCGGGCAAAACACATTGCTGAAGGAGGCATAGCAGGCTGGAATGTCTGTGGATTGCTTCTCGATGGGACTTTCAATGGAGGATGAATTCACGGGAAGTACCTCCGTGAGTTTCTTGGCTGGTGATAGAGTCATGGGGAAGCAGTCTGGGAAGCAATCCTTGCCCCACTTCAGGACTTCTCCCGTCTTCCAAGACAGAATGGGATTGTGCTTTACCAACCACGGGCGCCCTAAGATGATGTCAGCAGTAGACCCCTCCAGAACCAGAAGATGAATGTCTTCAGAATGAAGTTGACCGGGACGAAGAGTGATGGGGCCCACATGATATCGTACATGTCTACGACATAGTGGTGTTCCAGTTATCGACTGGACTTGGTAGACGGTTTCAGTGGTGGTAGCTTGTAACTTGAGCTGGCGGCAGAGGTTCCTGGAGATGAAGTTTCCTGCTGACCCGGAGTCGATAAGGGCCGATACTGAAATGGAAACATCAGAGGCAGTAAGCATTACACAGGTAGTGAGTGGTTCCATCTTAACGATATCAGGCTGAATCACACTCACCACAGGACGTGGAGGGCGAAGGGGGCATGACAAGATCATATGCCCCTGAGCTCCACAGTATAAACGGAGACCCCGGGTCAGCCTTCTCTGCCACTCAGCGGAAGATAACCGTTGCCTCTCCACAATCATGGGTTCTGGTGCTGGTTCTGGAGGGTAACCGGGCTCTGGTCGGCAGAGGTAGGAGGTTGCTGCTAAACAGGACTGCATGCGGTTTGAACAACGGATGGATAACTGAATGAATCTTTCCAATCCAAATGAATCATCATATGCAGCGAGCTGTAACCGAAGCTGGGGCTCCAGCCCCTGTCTGTAAGTAGTCAGCAGCGATATCTCATTCCATCCACTTGCTGCTGCGAGAGTTCTGAACTTCAGCGAGTATTCGGCAATTGACATGGTACCCTGTTGCAAGTGATAGAGTTGTTCTCCCACAGCGGTATCTCCATCTGTCCTTCCAAACACCTCGTGAAAATGCACTAGAAAGTTCTGTACATTTTGAATGACGGGGCTGGCCTGGTCCCAGATCGTTTCCGCCCACTGCAACGCAGGTCCTGTTAGCAGAGATATAATAAAAGCAATTTTGGAGGTGTCAGTGGGGTATGATTGCGGTTGCATTTGAAATGTGAGATTACACTGCAGGAGGAACCCGTTGCACTCCTCTGCCGAGCCAGAGTAGGGCGCCGGTTGGGCCATGAGACTAGCGATGATGGTAGGCAAAGAAGTGCTGGTTGGAATGGTGGAGGTGATGGGTGGTGAGGGCGGCGGTGCCGGTGATGGTGACGATGCCGGTGGATTCCGAAGGACGCGTCATAGTGAGTCTACGAGCTCCTGAACTGGATCGGGGTGACTCATCTGTGACGTCGGTGTTGGTCCGGTCTTCTGTAACGGAAGAGGCCTGACGCAACAGGTTTGTAAAACAGTTTATTTGTTTACACAGAGAGTATAGGTTTAGGATCCAGGTGATGACACGGAGAGTGTATAGTTCGTAAAACAGGATAAAGGATATGATGAGTGGAATGATCAGAGTCCTTTCCTTTACAGGTGTTGGAATGCACAAGGGAGAGCACACACATAGAATGTAGATGGAAGAGAATTATTAAGAAATTGTTAAAGCAAGGAAGACGAAGGGTTAAAGCGATATTTTATTAAATCAAGCAAATTCACAGAAATATTGTCCGCTAACATGACAGCGAAAACTAGGAAACAAAGCGCAAGGCCTAGCAATTACGAGTAGATAGGGAAATAAGAGTGGTGAAACATAAAATTTCAAAGTGAAACCCTATGAAAAACTTTGCGGTTTACAGTTCACTACGGCGTGACGATACCTAGCACGGTAGCGCTTTTAAACACTAGGATAAGGTCAAGAACATCTAGCAATTTTAGGCGTACTTACCAGGGATCAGTCTGTGAAAGAGTTAGAACATGCATTTGTGTTTGTGTTGTTAGACCATATTGGCTCTATAAAGATTTGTAAGTTTATATTCATTTATGAATGCTTACAGAATTTGTCTTAGTGACATTCAATGGAATGTTTTATTAAAAGATAACGCCGAGGACTGTTTGAGTAACACTCTGTCAAGTGTTCGCGCAACTACCGGAAACCTGTAACTTTATTATAATTATTTAAAAATACATATAAGCTTCACACTTTTGTAACGGACTAATATTTAAGCTTAACAAACATTTACAATTGTGAAACATTAAGACAATTAAGAGATGTTAAAAGCTGCTGGCCACATGATTTCTTAAAGCCAGACGTGACAACGCGCAGTTACAATCATACCTGTTTCCTGGAACAAAACTAAAAGGCGGACGCCTGAATCACAAAGACTGAATAAAACAGACTGAATCATCGCTTTCGCTTAAAACAACTGATTTAAGTCATGTTTAGAGACGGGTACAAAGAGAATAGTCTTTCCACACCGTCTTCAACTTGTAACTTTATGCGCTCTAAATGAAATAGATGTACATGTAACAGATGCCTTGTGTGAGCCCGCTTTGTAGACAGACCAGAAGAAGCTCTAAAGTACATCACAATCTCAGTTTAAACACTCTCTTGTAGAAGGACTTTCCTTTTTTTAAATTATCGTATACTGTATTTTTGTTCATGTTTTCCTGTGAACACTCGTGGCATGTTTGACCACAATGACAAAAGGTATTCAGCTAGTGGGGCAGACCATCAAAATAAACACTAAAACTTTCACAATAGTTTAGAAGAGATGATTTCAGTATTAGCTGTATCAGTATTAGCAAACATAATTCCTGTATAACATTATGGTTCTTAATTGCGATCACACTACAACAAGGTGTGTCATGGTTCCTCTAGAAAATCTGACAAAACATATCCTAAAAGTAATATCAATTTAGTCAAACAGTCTCAAGTAGGGAGTAATTTTCTGAATTTTCATTTATTTCTGTAAACACTGAATGCTGACAGCTCTTAGAGAGAAGGCCTCACCTGCAGTCATAGTAATGACATATACAGTCCAACAAACAAAATGTGTACAGTGTCATCCGTAATCCTGATCATCTGACTTACTAAAATGTCAGTCAATGTAGATTTCTGTGTTCTGTATGCGATATGGTTTTCTTATATGTAAACACTTTCTGAGGTGTCATGAATTTACAACTGTGCCCCTCATAGATCTTGTTTGGATATTATCTTTGGGGTCTGTAGGGGAAAAGTATGGATAAGATTCATTCTATATCTATTCTATATGCAAGTCAAAAATAATAACCTAAGAAAATGGTAAAAAACAAAAAAACAAAGTTGAAACAAGCTCGGCTGATACATATCTTTAATTTTATGTTGAATGGTGACAAAACCACATTCTGATGCATTAGAAAAATATTCAAAAATATTGAATAAAATATGATGAATGTAAAATGTTTTCTTTGTACGGTTAAGAAGCTTCATCTAGACCCCTGCTATCAGAGAAGGATCAGAAGACAGATGCAATTGCAGGTATGCTCTCTTTATTGAAAATAAAGCAAGCCAAAAATAGTCCAAAATCCAAAGGACATTATCCAATATAGAGCAGACAGTAGTCAGGCAATAGATGAACAGGAAACAGAGAGCAATCATCCAAAGTACAAGTCTTAGTCAAAAAACACCAGGAGAACAAAGAACATTAAGCATCTAAAAAGGCATAGACAAGTTACCACACCAGATGAAGAGTTAATACTTCATAAAGCATGTGGAATTGAGTCTCTTTATATAGGGCGTCTAATCAGTGTGAATTGCTTGCATGTGCATCTAATCAGAAGTCAGGTGGTTTAGAGCGCTGCTAAGTATTCTGGGATATGGAGTCCAGGGTGGCCCTATTTGAAATCTGAGATGCTTGCTGGGAATTGTAGTTCACTGACCTGACACCCGCATTATTTAGACCCCCAAATAAGACCAGTTCCACTTGGATAATGAACACCTCTGGGAAAAATCATTTGAAATGTAGGTTTGTCAAAAAGAAAGAATAATATTTTATCTGGTTTATTTGTATTTAAAAATAAATAAATAAAATCTTTCTTAAAAACATTGTGTCAAACTTATTTGGTGTCCTGATTCTCATTCCATGGTGTATTGATCACATATTTATCACACTTATAAAAGTAAATCTTATAAAACATGTGCATCCCAACCAGGATCAATCAACAATGATAAGCCATGGTTTACAGCAAAACTTCGTCATCTTCGTCAGGCCAAAGAGGACGCCTACAAAAGGGGGGACAGAGTCTTGTACAATCAGGCCAGAAACACACTGAATAAGGAGATTAGAGTGGCCAAGAGGAACTACGCTAAAAAGCTAGACCACCAGTTTTCTGCCAATGACCCTGCATCAGTGTGGAAAGGCCCGAAAGACATCACCAACTACAAGACACCATCCCCCAGCACTGAGGCCAACCATCAACTTGCTGAAGACCTGAATGAGTTTTACTGTAGATTTGAAACTCTCAGTCTAACACCCCACACCCGCTCTGAACATCTCTCCACACAACCATCAACACCTCCTGCAACCCCCCTCTCCCCCACTCCTACGTTTCAGATCAGTGAGGATGATGTGCACCAGGTCTTCAGAAAGAACAAGAGAAGAAAAGCACCAGGCCCAGACAGTGTGACA
>NW_015505774.1:669886-671895 GCF_001515645.1 Sinocyclocheilus grahami | reverse complement strand
TGTAATGCAAACACATACCAGCTTCATCACTGTGTCTGTCACGCGACTCTGTTCCCCTTTCGGGCTCTGTCTTTACATTTATTTTGAAAGATGAAGCTGGCGATTATGGTAAGGGGCGTTACAAGCACGCATTTCTGACGCGTGCTTGTGGTGTTCGGCCAATCACAATGCACTGGGTCAGCTGGCCAATCAGAGCAGACTGCGCTTGTCGGAAGGAGGGACATTGTAGAAAACGAAGCGTTTTGAGAGAGGCGGGGCATATAGGACCTACAATAATGTGCAGTATTTGAAAAATAATGTGTTTTTTGAACATTAATAAGTGATTAAGTGATTTTTCAAAAACACTTTAAAAACTGATTCGGGCCGAATCGCAAAACAAACTTGTAGCCAATCAGGGCGTGTCTACGTGTCTACTCGTGATGTGGAGGAGAGCGCGTTCAGTGCATGGGACGGACATTAGCCGAGCCGAGCGACAGAAAGATGGAGATGGAGGATAAAAACAAAAGAGGAAAACGTCTGCGGAACGATAAGGCAAGAAGTAGGACCCGTGTAAATATCGGATCAGCTTTCCAGCGCTGGAGAGAACTCAAGGAGCGGAGGCCTGTGATCGGACACCGAGGTTGCTTTGTTTCTTCTCAATAGGTGAGTAACACCATGTCTACAACAGCTAAAGTCTGCCTACACTGGACGCGAGCAAACCACCGTTGAAAACCATTTGAAATGTGTGTCAGCACGTCATAAATAGAACCCGGCAGCAGTTTTGTGCCGCTCACATCTGTAGACACGGTGTAACATTGGTTTTGCTTTGTTTCACAGAACTAATCGTTGCCTGGGTTGCGTATGTAGCACCCTCACGCCTGATAATTGGAGATACAAATGTATATAAAATGAACACAGGACACGGAGCTGCTTTCTCACTGCCAGCGTCTGTATTGTCTGAGCAACAATAAAGTGTTTTAACCAGTTTCTCAGTGTTTTAACCAGTTTCTCCAATAACAACTCAATAAAAAATAAACTTAGTTATTCAATATACATGGAATACATTATTTTTAACAGCACTATGAGATGAATGAAGCTGTTTTGTACGACATCAATTTAAATATATGAATTATACAAGTATCTCAGGATTTAATACCCCTTTTAACATGTCTTTAAGATCTCACAGCATTTCACGTTCACAATTTCACCTTAATAAGTATATATTCACTTTAACTGAACATTTTTAACATGCATTGTATAAACTTGATTTAATTAACTGTTATACATTTTCCCGTACGCATTTTCAACTTAACTCACCAGGGATTTATATTTCAAATACAGGAATGTATATAACCGGATTAATAATCTTTTAGAACAGAAATTTACACTTAATTCTCAAAAAATATACATTCATCTTTCCTGCACTAAATGCAGTATTTGTATGACCACGTTTTCTCCATTACTAGCATGTGATGACTAGCACAATTAGGATACACAGCGAACTTGGTATCAACTCTTACAAAACAATTTCTTCAGCTATTCAAATACTGACAACTACTCAATAACTGACATACTTCATAATATTTTCACATTCACACCATGTGCATTACATACCTGATAAGGGGAGATACAATATGTATATAAAATGAACACAGGACACGGAGCTGCTTTCTCACTGCCAGCGTCTGTATTGTCTGAGCAGCGCGCCCCCTCCCCCAACAGGTGAACGCTCCAAAGGGAAAAGCAATTGATCGATGATACAACGAATATTACTGCTTCCATAGAGCAAATGAGAAGAAAAGGAAGAAAGATTATTTTTTTAAAAATTTTTTACCACTTACATTTTCATGACCACCACACGTACGTATATGTGGGGCGGAGCTATCAGAATAGAGGTGAGACCCTTTTGGGGTAGGGGCGTGTTTGTTTTGGTGATTTCAAATATCAATGTTGGCTACTAGAAATCACTTACTCTGCCTTTAAAGCATGTCAACATATTCTGATACACCAAATACACAAAATAATGATCT
>NW_015505774.1:667355-669457 GCF_001515645.1 Sinocyclocheilus grahami | reverse complement strand
CTCTCTCTCTCTCTCTCTCTCGAAGGGTATAACTGCAGCCTGGAGATCTCCAAATGGGGGCGGGAACTCCAAAACGGGGTGGGAGCTCGTGGCTTCCTCCCATTGACAGACAGGCACATGACATGCTTGTGCAATTTTTTCCCCCAATCCACTTCAGTGCAAACAAAAAGCCCCACAGCTGATTCTAAAGATTTTATTGGTTGTGTCAATTAAAGTGTTGATTTCCTACATTATGCTACAAAAAATGCTAACCCTTAAACCTACCCCACACCTGACCCTAACCTTAACCAGTGAAATTGACTGCACGGCGGGATTGGCGCTGAATAGCGTGGTAAAGAAAGTTGCAGTTCAGGAGGTAAACAGTTAATAAGATTATGCTTTATGAGATCGTTCCGTAACTCCCCAACCGGACCTCACCGGACAATGGCACCTTTTTAGTTACACCCAGCGTCACTACCCAATATTTATTTATATAGCATATTTTATTTTAGACGAACTAGAAACAATGTTTAATTTATACAATTTTATTTTGAAATGTTAGTCAATAACAATTGGCTGGAGCCAGAGCCAATGGTGAAAGTCTTCGCGCGAGGAGACCCCGCCCCATTTTGGAGGTTCTGCCCACTTTTGGAGTTCACGCCCCATTTTGGAGATCTCCGGTCTGCAGTTATATCTACTTGGCTCTCTCGCGTGCGTTCTGCAGCAGTCACTTGGATAAGTCGTTGTTGCCTGTTGAACTTATTGACTTTTGATGAGTTTGAGTGCGTGATGCGCGCTGTAAAAAAAGTGTGTTGGAAACACAAATTGAGGACCAAATCTGCACCTTATTGATGACCCGTGGTGTTAATATAGGCTACTGCATCTGTGCCAGCGTGTGATGTAATAAAACTGCAGCTCCTTAATAAACGTTTTTTTAAAGGGGTCATATGATGCGATTTAAAATTTTCCTTTCTCTTTGGATTGTTACAAGCTCTTGGTGCATAAAGAAGATCTGTAAAGTTGCAAAGACTAAAGTCTCAAATCCAAAGAGATATTCTTTATAAAAGTTTAGAGTCAGCCACGCCTACCTAAAACGGCTCGTTCTAACACGCCCCCACATGTCTACGTCACGATGTGGGAAGATTTGCATAACACCGCCCAAATGTTCACGCAAAGAAAGAAGGCGTAACTTTTACTCTCGCTGTAGTCATAGTATGTGGAAAATAATGTTTTTTTAACCTTAAACTGCATAAACACATTTCATTACACCAAATACACAAAATAGTGTTCTTTTTAGCAGCATCATATGACCCCTTTAAAAAAATCTATTTTATATAATCCGCCTTCATTTAGCAAGTGCAATCACGCATAAACAATTTTCAAGTTCAACACTTTTTGTTCCGTTCAATTGTGGATGCTGCTGATTCACAGAGACCGCCGCGGCTCAGCAAAGAGACATGCGTGTATGTGTTTT
Organism: Sinocyclocheilus grahami; assembly: GCF_001515645.1. Lineage (NCBI taxonomy): Eukaryota > Metazoa > Chordata > Actinopteri > Cypriniformes > Cyprinidae > Sinocyclocheilus > Sinocyclocheilus grahami. The sequence goes on along the minus strand of NW_015505774.1, from coordinate 668,004 downwards.
CCTTTGAAAAAGTTTCCCCAGAAATACCTCGCTATTTAATGCATTTTTCCTTACAAATTGTATTATCAGCATAACAATTTGAGTAAATGTGTAAAAGGTATGGCATGAATTTGCCATCCTTCTAGAACAATGTGCATTTATGTTAAAATTGTAACAAATTATAAAGTTTAGTCATTTTTATTTCTTTATGCAAAACGCTAAAACTGGCACCGTTTTGGAGAGAAATAGGCTCTTTCAATACTCATGAGTACTTTTAAATAGGCTACTCTTTTACTCTTAAGTAGTTTTTTTGAAAAGTACTTTTACTCTACTCACACTACATTTTTTGGAAGGTAATGGTACTTTTACTTGAGTATATGTTTTCAGTACTCTTTCCACCACTGATCCTGCAACATCTGGACAAAACAGGGACTTATGTGAGGATTCTGTTTGTGGACTCATCACCATAATCCCAACTCTCCTCCAGACCAAACTAACCCAGCTCTCTGTCCCTAGCTCTATCTGTCAATGGATCACCAGCTTTCTGACAGATAGGCAACAGCTAGTGAGAACTGGTCAATTCACATCCAACAGCCGCACCACCAGCACTGGCGCCCCTCAGGGTTGCGTCCTCTCCCCACTGCTCTTCTCCCTCTACACCAACGACTGC
>NW_015505774.1:666670-667319 GCF_001515645.1 Sinocyclocheilus grahami | reverse complement strand
GAAAGGCGGGGCATAGAGGAGAAACAATAATGTACAGTTTGTGGAAAATAATGTGTTTTTTGGTAACGCTTTAGATTACAACCCGCAAAGAACTATGTAAGTATACTGGATTTACGGTGTACATTTCTGTAATTATAGTACACCTATAAAGAACATATGTGTAGGTATAAGGGAACAAGGGTAATAAGGGGGTAACAACCAGATATGCAACCTGCAAAGAACTGCGTAAGTAAACTGAAGTTACAGTGTAACTTTTTTGTAATTATAGTGTACCTATTCAGCACCTCCGTGTAGGTATAAGGGAATAATATGCGAAGTTTGTGGAATAAAGGGGTAACAACCTGTAAAATTACAAATCATTTATACTGTAAGTGCTTATTCTAATATTACGTGGCATGTATGGCCTAAACAACAATCTTATGTTTGAAATCACACACAATATGACAACAGTAACAACACAGGCAACAGATAGCCTAATAAAAGATTAAAATTTATTACACCAGTTCAGAAAAAAAGCAAAGCAACTCCATACTTATACAGATTATACAGTTAAAGCAAATTCTTTTGAAAAGCTTGTTTAAGGATAGATTTAGTTTAATTTGTTCATGTTTTTCACCCACTGACTTAATGACTAATTGATTAACTAGTA
>NW_015505774.1:642899-666146 GCF_001515645.1 Sinocyclocheilus grahami | reverse complement strand
TAAAACAATAATGGTGGATACGTTAGCCGAGTGCTAACGTGACTAACTGATGAAACAATACAGTTTGAAAACCAAAACATGTCTACTGTAATGTCTGAAGAATGACAGACAAAAGACGCTCTGTGTCTTAACCTTTAATTATAACGCAGAACAGCTGTATCACATATGCACCGGCCTAACTAACTTGTCTCTCTCTACCGGGTCTTTTACTCTCTGCATTAACCCTATAACTACATAAACAGCACTTTCACAATGATTATAAAGTCTGTGCGCTACACTACATTCTTTATTATTAAACGAAGTAATTAGAACAACGACAGTCTACATTAATCGACACATTCTTAGGAAATAGTGGGTTCACAGCGATTTATTAGAACTATTTCAGTAAAACAGTAATATTGTGCTTTACCTGGAAACCTAAAGCTGAATTAGGTATACATCACATATTAGCACAAAAAAAAACTAGATATTTTGAGCACTCAATTGAAAATGTACACATAACGTATCAATCGTACTTACAGGTTGTGGTTCGGAGACGCTTGTTGGTCCACATAAAGAAGATTAGAAGCCAACGAAGATAAAAAGCAAGATTAGAGAAGCAGTCCTCTGTAAAATGACGAGCACAACAAAAGGTTCGAATTGTATTGCTATGGTATCGTGGAACACAGCATCTTCTTGACACAGAGAGTGTTAGTATTTCGTGGGCAGGCGGGGATTATGCTAATGTGTTACCCAGTGATGTAGATCGGTAACAGGCAGAAGATTCAAAAATATAACGACTCGTTAAGGCGATTCTGAATTGACTCTTTCTTTTTAGAGACAGTATCTTTATTTATCATGCACTTTTTTGATTAACAACTTTGCAGACTGTTTACATTGAAGGATAGCTACCTTACAAACTGCAAAATAGATATTTTTCGAAAACCCATATGAAAATACCTATATTTTATTTGCATGATAAGTTTGACATAATACACATTATTAATCCAAAGTGGATGGTTAGGGGGGATGGTGATTTTACTGAGGGGATGCTTTTTGTCTTTTTTTTCAACCAGAGGGATGCCATCCCCCTCAATTCGAGCCCTGTATTCGAAAACCCATATGAAAATACCTATATTTTATTTGCATGATAAATTTTACATAATACACATTATTAATCCAAAGTGGATGGTTAGGGGGGATGGTGATTTTACTGAGGGGATGCTTTTTGTCTTTTTTTTCAACCAGAGGGATGCCATCCCCCTCAATTCGAGCCCTGTATATATATATATGTGTTTACCACCCGGCTACAGTTGTAAAATGTTGAGAGATTCAATAATGATAAAAAATAATAATAAAATAAAATTTGTCTGAAAGAAGAAAGTCATATACACCTAGGATGGGGCTTGAGGGTGAGTAAAACATGGGGTAATTTAAATTTTTGGGTGAACTATCCCTTTTAGCAGGTCATCTAAGGATAAATGTGAAAAATTGCGTGAGACAGTCATTTAGTGATTAAAGGGTTTAGCCCAAAGGGTGAAAAACCCTGATTGACTCATGCCAACTGAAATAATCACCATCATCAATGATTATTGATGAAGATCAAATCTAGAAAAATATACAGACAATATAAGTGGAATAAATGAATGTACAACACAAACACTAAATCCTTCCTCTAAGCTGTATCTGTGTTTTGGATATGAATAAAACATAGCCAAAATGATGTGACTATGCATTTTGTCTTTCAGGTGTATAATACATGAATGATTGTTACCTGTCATTATTATCATCGTCAACTTTTCATCCTGAATGTTAATGCTGTTTTCATTTACAACCAAAAATCAACAGAACTCAATCATAGAAAATCGCTAATCATAGTTTTACTATTATTAAAACAAGCAGCAACTTTCCAGTAATGCATTTGATTTCCTAGATATGATTTTATAACCGTGAACTACTGATTTTAATCCTTTCTAAACACTGTTTAATTTGCATAGATAGTCTGATCACACTTTTCCCCTTAGTCATTTCCATTGGAGGGGTTTTCACATGAGTCACTTCTTGCTAAAGTACAGTGTATATATAAGCCTAAGTAGCGTTGCTTAGAGAGAAAGATGCGATACAGAGACAGAAAGTCAATCAGATCTGTTTAAAATGAATGGAATATCTCAAAGATGTGCAGAAACGGCTCTCAACTAAAACCAGCAGACTAAACCAGAGGATTGGCAGTTGTCAAGGAGGAATATAGCAACAGAACAAGGAAGGAAATCAAATAGGTAAATGTGTTTCAGAGCTCTGAAGAAAACCACATGATGCTGTGGCTTCTGCATTTCCTTCCTTCTGTTAAAGTTTGTGTTTTTACATATCGAAACGGCATCTATATCAGCCAGTGATATTTGAGACAGATGAACTCCAGATAACCGTTAAAAACGGGGAATGAGAGCAAAGAAAGGAGATGGAGCAGAGATGGATGTATATGTGACTCAGTGTTACCAGCGTTTAAAGGTCACAGATCGTCACCTTTCTGAATTGGATGTGTGGGCAATGGAGATGATGTTGACCACATTATTTAAATGTAGTTTGCTTTTATTGTCATAATTCAAACCCAAAAAATCTGATGCATCCAAGTTTTTAGAAATGCATCATGAAAAGCATTAGAATAATGTGATTTATGGTCAATCTGATTTAGTTTGTTTTCTTCGCAACAGGTTCTGCTCCAGATCATGACGTGATCGCGGCTCTGAAGCATCCCAGTTCAGGTTTAATGCTAATCGTGATAGGGGTTTTGTGCTACTGAACACCTATGCTGTTAGCATTAGTCCTGCGCTGGTGGCCAAATCTCCAAATCTCATAACTAGGTTAAATCTAGTTGTGTAAGTTGTGTTCGCATTCACACATCCAGAAACCAGCAGAAACAATTCAATAAGTCTGAAATACATATATATGAAATACATATGTAAAGAATCAAAAATGGCTTAAAAGTTACATTTATCTGTTCATTGTATCGTTAAATTCTATTTGCAGCTTCTGTCTTAACCGAAAACAAATAAAAGGAACCGGCAACCATTTGTTCTTTGAATTAATTTTCATTTCCTTTGTTTGATGGGCTGAATGTGTGAGTTCTTATGCATGTAAATGAATGAGGGTTTTTTTCCCCTCTTTTTTTTCTGAATGAACACATTTGCTACCTATTATAATTTTACATAATATTCATACTAGCCTCACCACATCCGTCTTGTCTTCACCAAAACAAAAAAGCATACATACATTTAAATAAAATCTCAGCCATTATCCGACCCAAATATCAGTTGTCACATTCTGCAAGCCCCTAGAAACATGCAGGGCTGCCGGTATTTTAGTGGTTCAAGAGGTCTTAGTAATCTGAAAGTTGCGGGTTTGAATTCTTGAAGAATTGATTCATAAAGTGATTTAGTAAGACTCCCATTTTGCATGTTCGTAAAGCACCAGACCTCATTGGGGCAGTCCCTGTAGTAAACAATGCAAGCTGCATGAATAGAAAAGCATCTGCAAAATCTTATAACCACACAATAACTGTAATTATACCGTACACTTAAAAGTAAAGCTTCCTAAAGGGGGTTTTCACAGTGATGCCATAGAACAGGAGTCTGCAACCTTCAACATCAAAAGAGCCATTTTGGCCCCGTTCTCACCGAATAAATCCCTAAAATGAAAATAACACAGCATATAGCAGAATGAATTAATTTTCATTTCCTTTGTTTGATGGGCTGAATGTGTGAGTTCTTATGCATGTAAATGAATGAGGGTTTTTTTCCCCTCTTTTTTTTCTGAATGAACACATTTGCTACCTATTATAATTTTACATAATATTCATACTAGCCTCACCACATCCGTCTTGTCTTCACCAAAACAAAAAAGCATACATACATTTAAATAAAATCTCAGCCATTATCCGACCCAAATATCAGTTGTCACATTCTGCAAGCCCCTAGAAACATGCAGGGCTGCCGGTATTTTAGTGGTTCAAGAGGTCTTAGTAATCTGAAAGTTGCGGGTTTGAATTCTTGAAGAATTGATTCATAAAGTGATTTAGTAAGACTCCCATTTTGCATGTTCGTAAAGCACCAGACCTCATTGGGGCAGTCCCTGTAGTAAACAATGCAAGCTGCATGAATAGAAAAGCATCTGCAAAATCTTATAACCACACAATAACTGTAATTATACCGTACACTTAAAAGTAAAGCTTCCTAAAGGGGGTTTTCACAGTGATGCCATAGAACAGGAGTCTGCAACCTTCAACATCAAAAGAGCCATTTTGGCCCCGTTCTCACCGAATAAATGAAAATAACACAGCATATAGCAGAAGTTTTATATTCAGTTATGTTACAGGGCAGGAACGTAGCAATCAATTCAGAAGTAAGGGGGACAGAAATGTCAAATGTAATAATAATAATAATAATAATATTTATGTATGTTTTTTCTAATTGACAAAAAAATATTTTCTTATGTCTTTTAATTGGCTAAGAAATAAAATACACTGCTGGACAAAAAACAATAATTTGTATTCTATAATATTTTTTATATATGTTCCTAATGAACCTTTTTCCACTTTTTTTCTTGCAATGGAAAGGTTTTATGGATGTCAGTGCAGTGTTAGTTTGCTACTGTAAAATCATAAATCTATACAGAATTTGTTTAACAAACCATACATCAATGGAAAGCTTATTTATTCAGCTTTCAGATGATGTATTAATCTCAATTTCCAAAATTTGACCCTTATGACTGGTTTTGTGGTCCAGGGTCACATTTGTGTTTCATGCAATTATGTGCTGCGTCCAGAGCTGGTTAGTAACTGATCACATGTAATCTGGATTACGTAATCAGATTCCAAAAATTAAGTACTTGTAATTAGATTAAATTACATTTTTAAAATACTTGAAAAAGTTACATTTTTATTGATTACATGATTATCTGCTGGACAAAAAACAATAATTTGTATTCTATAATATTTTTTATATATGTTCCTAATGAACCTTTTTCCACTTTTTTTCTTGCAATGGAAAGGTTTTATGGATGTCAGTGCCGTGTTAGTTTGCTACTGTAAAATCATAAATCTATACAGAATTTGTTACTTTCTTAATGAGTGATTTTTTAAAAATGCAATAACTTCAGTCATGATGTCAATTTGTAGTTTTTTTTATTGCTTTTTAATAGAATTTTAGAGGTGCTGCTTTTTAAATACATTTATTTGTTTTTATATATAATTATTTATTATATGCAAATAATTGTGTGTGTGTGTGTGTGTGTGTATATATATATATATATATATATATATATATATATACAGAGATGGGTAGTAACTGATCACATGTAATCTGGATTACGTAATCAGATTCCAAAAATTAAGTACTTGTAATTAGATTAAATTACATTTTTAAAATACTTGAAAAAGTTAAATTTTTATTGATTACATGATTATGTATTATTCACACAATAGCAATAAATTATTAATAATTTATTGATTCTCCCTAATTCATCCTTTTTATCTTTTACATTTAAATTTTCCTTTCTGAAATAGCGTACCACTTATATACATTGAAAAAGTCTTCCAGTTTTGTGGACATTCCCACACAGACCAGTAACTAGTCAGGTAGCTCTAATTACACAGAAAATTGAGAGGCCATATAGCACTTGACCACTATATTTACAATAATCATTTCAATTTTAAGAAGTGTTTTCTCAACATTTCAACATTGCATCAACAACTGATGAACACATTCATTTATGTTTGAATTATCACTGAGTTATTTAACCATGTATTACTATGTCTTTGGAAGGTTTTTGTCTTTTAAACACATTAAAGTGCACAAATTCACATTATTTCTTATTTACATGTAATGCAGGGATTCCCAAGCTTTTTTTGTCATCTGAACCTCTTTCACCTAATATATTTACTTGAAGTACCCCTGAGATTTTAAGATAATAAGTTAATAATTATGTAACATTTGGATGTTCACCATTCTCTGACAATGGTTAGTGGTCACATGATATGCAGGCAAACAAATATATACAGTATGTAGTAAGTGTCTTATTTTGATTGATGTTATTTTAAATACATTTTATTTTATTTTATGATTTTTTATTTTTGGAAGGTTTTTGTCTTTTAAACACATTAAAGTGCACAAATTCACATTATTTCTTATTTACATGTAATGCAGGGATTCCCAAGCTTTTTTTGTCATCTGAACCTCTTTCACCTAATATATTTACTTGAAGTTAATAATTATGTAACATTTGGATGTTCACCATTCTCTGACAATGGTTAGTGGTCACATGATATGCAGGCAAACAAATATATACAGTATATTTTATTTTATTTTATGATTTTTTATTTATTTTGGGAAAACACAGTGATCAAAATGAAAGAACAGTAACCACTGTAGCACGAAAGAAGATTACATAAAAATCTTGGAGGATTACAGCTGTCAAAGATTACCAGGAACTGTAGCGGCCCCTGCTTTGAATGACTTCAGCATATCTGCGGCCGCAGGACATCATTAGTTTCACACACTGCGCTGCTGTAATCTTGGTCCACTCGTCTTCCATAGTTTGGTAACTGTAGTGGGTTTCTTAGCAATAACCTTTTCACCAAGGATATTCCAGAGATTTTCAATCAGGTTTAGATCAGGACTCTGGGCCGACCATTTCATTATTTCATAGTTCTTAGCTTCAAGGAACTGCTTTATCCATTTTACAGTGTGACAGGGGCATTGTCTTGCATGAAAATTGCAGGCTGATTGGGAGATGCTTGCAGGGAAGGAACTGCATGTTGCTGAAGGAGGTTCTGATAAACATTTGCATTCACCCTGCCATGTAGCTGCATAAGAGGCCCAACTCCTGCTGCAGAAAACATCCCCCAAACCATAACACTGCTATCTTGCAATCTCAGTAAAATTGGAGGAATGCTGCCAGTTAAATAGGGTTTGTCATATAATTAAGGAAATTAGCACCAGGTGCCAGATTAACACCAATAATTTGGAGGTATCTGTAAGTGTTTTCTAATTTTTCAAATAACTCATTTAAGTTTTTTAGACTGTGCTTCAGAATACAGTTAATTTATGAAATATGCTGAAAAAACTGCCCTTCTACTCCTGTTCGGATAACTTCAAATAGGACTAAGCAGTGACCTTGAAACCACTGTAGCACGAAAGAAGATTACATAAAAATCTTGGAGGATTACAGCTGTCAAAGATTACCAGGAACTGTAGCGGCCCCTGCTTTGAATGACTTCAGCATATCTGCGGCCGCAGGACATCATTAGTTTCACACACTGCGCTGCTGTAATCTTGGTACACTCGTCTTCCATAGTTTGGTAACTGTAGTGGGTTTCTTAGCAATAACCTTTTCACCAAGGATTTTCCAGAGATTTTGAGATTTTAAGATAATAAGTTAATAATTATGTAACATTTGGATGTTCACCATTCTCTGACAATGGTTAGTGGTCACATGATATGCAGGCAAACAAATATATACAGTATGTAGTAAGTGTCTTATTTTGATTGATGTTATTTTAAATACATTTTATTTTATTTTATGATTTTTTATTTATTTTGGGAAAACACAGTGATCAAAATGAAAGAACAGTAACCACTGTAGCACGAAAGAAGATTACATAAAAATCTTGGAGGATTACAGCTGTCAAAGATTACCAGGAACTGTAGCGGCCCCTGCTTTGAATGACTTCAGCATATCTGCGGCCGCAGGACATCATTAGTTTCACACACTGCGCTGCTGTAATCTACTCACAGCGCTGGATGCAGGAACTGCTCTGATTTAGTCAAATGTGTCGATGGGCCAAATCTAACAAGAACTGATAATTTATGAAATATGCTGAAAAAACTGCCCTTCTACTCCTGTTCGGATAACTTCAAATAGGACTAAGCAGTGACCTTGAAATTTAGGAAATTATATAATTATTATAGTTTTACGTTGTGTATTTAAACACCTTCATCTTATTATTCTCAGGTTAGGTAAGTAAGTTGAATCGGATCTAAATTATAAGCACTTTAAAATACTTACAAATTCGGACCGAACAATAATCATTTCAATTTTAAGAAGTGTTTTCTCAACATTTCAACATTGCATCAACAACTGATGAACACATTCATTTATGTTTGAATTATCACTGAGTTATTTAACCATGTATTACTATGTCTTTGGAAGGTTTTTGTCTTTTAAACACATTAAAGTGCACAAATTCACATTATTTCTTATTTACATGTAATGCAGGGATTCCCAAGCTTTTTTTGTCATCTGAACCTCTTTCACCTAATATATTTACTTGAAGTACCCCTGAGATTTTAAGATAATAAGTTAATAATTATGTAACATTTGGATGTTCACCATTCTCTGACAATGGTTAGTGGTCACATGATATGCAGGCAAACAAATATATACAGTATATTTTATTTTATTTTATGATTTTTTATTTATTTTGGGAAAACACAGTGATCAAAATGAAAGAACAGTAACCACTGTAGCACGAAAGAAGATTACATAAAAATCTTGGAGGATTACAGCTGTCAAAGATTACCAGGAACTGTAGCGGCCCCTGCTTTGAATGACTTCAGCATATCTGCGGCCGCAGGACATCATTAGTTTCACACACTGCGCTGCTGTAATCTTGGTCCACTCGTCTTCCATAGTTTGGTAACTGTAGTGGGTTTCTTAGCAATAACCTTTTCACCAAGGATATTCCAGAGATTTTCAATCAGGTTTAGATCAGGACTCTGGGCCGACCATTTCATTATTTCATAGTTCTTAGCTTCAAGGAACTGCTTTATCCATTTTACAGTGTGACAGGGGCATTGTCTTGCATGAAAATTGCAGGCTGATTGGGAGATGCTTGCAGGGAAGGAACTGCATGTTGCTGAAGGAGGTTCTGATAAACATTTGCATTCACCCTGCCATGTAGCTGCATAAGAGGCCCAACTCCTGCTGCAGAAAACATCCCCCAAACCATAACACTGCTATCTTGCAATCTCAGTAAAATTGGAGGAATGCTGCCAGTTAAATAGGGTTTGTCATATAATTAAGGAAATTAGCACCAGGTGCCAGATTAACACCAATAATTTGGAGGTATCTGTAAGTGTTTTCTACAAATTCGGACCGAAGACTTCTCCATGGTCTGTTCTGGCTTATAAATCAATGCCACGAGAGGCAGACTTTGTTAAATAAATAAGTTAATGTATTTATTGCAATTATTATCTCTAGCAGTACGAGTATTTTACAAATACTGTATACAAGTATTAAAAAAAGTATAAATATCAAAAAGTTCTTTGCTCAAGGCAATAACAGTGATGGTTCTGGTGCCCGAGAAGCTCTTCAGGTTGTCCCGAAGCAGCATCTAATGTCACTGTCGTCATCATGGATATTTAAACTAGAAAAGTCTTCCAGTTTTGTGGACATTCCCACACAGACCAGTAACTAGTCAGGTAGCTCTAATTACACAGAAAATTGAGAGGCCATATAGCACTTGACCACTATATTTACAATAATCATTTCAATTTTAAGAAGTGTTTTCTCAACATTTCAACATTGCATCAACAACTGATGAACACATTCATTTATGTTTGAATTATCACTGAGTTATTTAACCATGTATTACTATGTCTTTGGAAGGTTTTTGTCTTTTAAACACATTAAAGTGCACAAATTCACATTATTTCTTATTTACATGTAATGCAGGGATTCCCAAGCTTTTTTTGTCATCTGAACCTCTTTCACCTAATATATTTACTTGAAGTTAATAATTATGTAACATTTGGATGTTCACCATTCTCTGACAATGGTTAGTGGTCACATGATATGCAGGCAAACAAATATATACAGTATATTTTATTTTATTTTATGATTTTTTATTTATTTTGGGAAAACACAGTGATCAAAATGAAAGAACAGTAACCACTGTAGCACGAAAGAAGATTACATAAAAATCTTGGAGGATTACAGCTGTCAAAGATTACCAGGAACTGTAGCGGCCCCTGCTTTGAATGACTTCAGCATATCTGCGGCCGCAGGACATCATTAGTTTCACACACTGCGCTGCTGTAATCTTGGTACACTCGTCTTCCATAGTTTGGTAACTGTAGTGGGTTTCTTAGCAATAACCTTTTCACCAAGGATTTTCCAGAGATTTTCAATCAGGTTTAGATCAGGACTCTGGGCAGACCATTTCATTATTTCATAGTTCTTAGCTTCAAGGAACTGCTTTATCCATTTTACAGTGTGACAGGGGCATTGTCTTGCATGAAAATTGCAGGCTGATTGGGAGATGCTTGCAGGGAAGGAACTGCATGTTGCTGAAGGAGGTTCTGATAAACATTTGCATTCACCCTGCCATGTAGCTGCATAAGAGGCCCAACTCCTGCTGCAGAAAACATCCCCCAAACCATAACACTGCTATCTTGCAATCTCAGTAAAATTGGAGGAATGCTGCCAGTTAAATAGGGTTTGTCATATAATTAAGGAAATTAGCACCAGGTGCCAGATTAACACCAATAATTTGGAGGTATCTGTAAGTGTTTTCTACAAATTCGGACCGAAGACTTCTCCATGGTCTGTTCTGGCTTATAAATCAATGCCACGAGAGGCAGACTTTGTTAAATAAATAAGTTAATGTATTTATTGCAATTATTATCTCTAGCAGTACGAGTATTTTACAAATACTGTATACAAGTATTAAAAAAAGTATAAATAACAAAAAGTTTACAAATTCGGACCGAAGACTTCTCCATGGTCTGTTCTGGCTTATAAATCAATGCCACGAGAGGCAGACTTTGTTAAATAAATAAGTTAATGTATTTATTGCAATTATTATCTCTAGCAGTACGAGTATTTTACAAATACTGTATACAAGTATTAAAAAAAGTATAAATATCAAAAAGTTCTTTGCTCAAGGCAATAACAGTGATGGTTCTGGTGCCCGAGAAGCTCTTCAGGTTGTCCCGAAGCAGCATCTAATGTCACTGTCGTCATCATGGATATTTAAACTAGTGACCTCCCCAAATTAGGTCATCGAGACTGGGAACGCCCTCAGTGTCTTTAAATAGCCTAGCGTTATCTCTTCTTCCTCCTTCCTTCAGCTCTCTGCGTCTCGTCCTGCAACTACCCATTACTTCTTGGTAAGCACTCTCCCCTCTTTCTCTTTCTAATGCATGCTTCTTCCTATCTACTCTATTTTCTTAATAAACCACATTTCCAATAAAAAGCATTAATAACAAACAGTGTCTTGTCTTTTTCTTAATAAAACACATTCTTAATAAACGTTTTTAAATAAAGCGCTGTCTTTTCCTTATCTCTTTGACCTTGAATTCAACATTGTACAGCCGTTTCTGCACACTCTGCAATGCTCTCCAGACTAACACTCATAGTATTCATTTTTTTAATACTGTAATGCATCATATAAATGTTAAATGCATTGCATTATAAATACAATACCAATTCAGCAGTTACATAATTGCACATATGAGGCTTTTCCAGGAAATAAACAATATAATACACATTAGACATAATATGTGACCCTCGACCACAAAACCAGTCTTAAGTCGCTGGGGGATATTTGTAGCAATAGCCAAAAATCATTAGGATATTAAGTAAAGATCATGTTCCATGAAGATATTTTGTAAATTTCCTTCCGTAAATATATCAAAACAAATTTTTCATTAGTATTATGCATTGCTAAGAACTTCATTTGGACAACTTTAAAGGCAGATTTTCAAATAGTTGTATCTCGGCCAAATATTGTCCTATCCTAACAAACCATACATCAATGGAAAGCTTATTTATTGAAAAAAATTTTATTCATTTATTGGAAAGCTTTCAGATGGCGTATAAATCTCAATTTAGAAAAATTTACACTTAAGGTCACATTTCAGAATCAGAAAGAGTGTTATTGCCAAGTGTGCTTACACACACATGGAATTTGTCTTGGTGACAGAAGCTTCCAGTACACAGACAGTTTGACAAGTGACAAGACACAGATAACAAAATAAAAAATAAGTGAGTAAAAATAAATATGTAAAAAACAATACACAATAGACAAAGAGACAGTAAACAGTATATTGTATGTACAAATGTGCTATAGACAAATTATGCAAGGGAACGTGGATAGATGAAAGATATATTAAATCAATAACATACGTATAATAAATATAAGTATAGATAGTTGGTATTGCACGTTTCATTGCACAAGAAACTTATAATACATCAAACAATGAGGCAGGGTAATTGTATTCATATGCATATTACACAACAATATATATTATACAGTGGCGATTTCGTCTTTAGAACGAAATGGGCGACGCACCACCAAAGTGTGAAAGGGAGGGATTTCTTTCTATCACATTCAGCCACAGCAGTCACTGTTCTTTTCAGGTGATTTCACTCTGGATGAGAATCACCCAGACTGTTCTCATAGATTTATGCTGCCTTCACGTGCTATCTGAATAATCGTAATTATGAGGCCATAAACTTTAAACATGGTGGAGGGGTGTAAGGTGTGCAAGGGGACAACAATTGCCACTGTCAGTGCTATTATTTATTATTTTTTTCCACAACAAATACATCACCTTGTCTTGTCGCTAAAGTAGTGAATATTTATAGGCTATATGTGAACTATATGTGAAATACCCGGATGTCCTACCGCTTCAGCCCAGATTCTGAAGCTCTCATCTGATGGATATTTTTCTATCCCAGGAGGCCACGGGAGAGGGTATGTCATAATCAAACACAGCGGAAAACAGTGATGCGGGTGTCTTTAAAATGTGAGTATTAGAAACCAAAAACATGGTTCCTTGTGTTAAAATTGCATTTGTTGAGCTACTGTGGATTAAACTGATGAATTAAGGGTGTAAAGACACTAGACAGTATAGTGTAGTTTTATTACATATAGCATACACAGCGAACAGAGGAGCTCCAGTAAGCACACGTACATCTCCAAAGTGAATTTACATTCTAAACCATATAGATCTTAAAGATGCTTACTAAATATGTCTATTTAACATCTGATAGGAAAATCTTAGATAAGTATTGCAGATGAGCACATCACAACATGAAGTAGACATCTGAGTGAGTGATGTATGTGTGCTATTATGTAGAATTCACTTTTGTTACAACTGGATGCAAAAAAAGCTTTATCAATGCCTAGAAGCACAGTAAAGTCTATTATTAAGAAGTGGAAGGTATTTGGCACAACACAGAGCCTCCCTGGATCAGGACGTCGCTCCTAACTGGATGAAAGAGGCAGGAGGAAACTGGTCAGAGAGGCTACCAAGAGACTTACAGCAACTCTGAAGCAGCTGCAGGAATTTATGACAAAGAGTGCTCATTGTGTGCATGTGACAACAATATCACAAATTCTCCACAAATGTGGCTTGTATGGGAGGGTTGAATGAAAAACGCTCCTCAGGGAAGGCCACATGCAGTCATGACTGAGCTTTGCCAAAACGCACCTTAAAGATTCTGAGGCAGCTGAGACTAAAATTTAATTATTTGGCCTCAACACCAAACGATATGTCTGGCAGAAATCCAATATAGCTCACCATCCAAATAACACCATTCCTACAGTAAAGCATGGAGGAGCTAATATCCTGTTATGGGGGGTTTCTCTGCAGCAGGGACTGGAGCACTTGTCAGGATAGAAGGAAAAATGGATGGGGAGAAATAAAATCAAATTCTTGAGGAAAATCTGCTGTTCTCTGCCAAAACGTTGTCAATGGGAAGAAGGTTTACCTTCCAACATGACAATGACTCGAAGCACACAGCAAAACTGAGCACACACTGGTTGAAGAAGAAAAAGGTGAATGTCCTTGCTTTACCTAGTCAGAGCCCAGACTGAAACCCTATTGAAAATCTGTAGAATGACTTGAAGACTGCAGTCCACAAACATTCACCATCAAATTTAACTGAAATTTAAGGAGCAGTTCTGCAAAGAAAAGAGGGCAAATATTGCAAAGTCTAGATGTGCAAAGTTAGTAGAGACGTATCCCAACCGACTAAAGGCTGTAATTAAAGCAAAAGGTTGTTCAACAAAATCTTGACAAAAAAGAGGTGATCCCTTTTCCAAGTCAGTGATTTATTTTTTTTCTGACATGTCGGTGTTATATCTAAGTTGCACTGAGTAAATAAGTCAAGTCAAGTCACCTTTATTTATATAGCGTTTTTAACAATACAGATTGTGTCAAAGCAACTGAACAACGTTAATTGGGAAAATAGTGTGTCAATAATGCAAAATGATAATAGTAAACACTCATTTTTCAGTTGATGCACCCGCACCTGGCAGGCCTCAACTATAGCCATGCCTTCACTTTCCATCTGGGAGAAAACTCTCTCGACCACCACAGAGTCAGAATAACATCTTTGGAGTTCATCACTCTTCAAACCCGGAAGAGCGTGATCGCGACTCCAACACCACTGAACCTCCAAACCATCAAGACTTTCATCCGAAACTGCATCCGGACGATCGTTCAATGGCCAAGGCAATGCAAGTATCGTACATTTAACTAAACGAAACAGAGGTTTAGTATAAGCTGTAGACCCCATTCTAAAACAGAGCTGATGGTTTCACTCAGGTGGTTAACTGACTCATTTTCCATAACTGCATTCTCTGGTTTCTCTAATGGTTTCATTCATCCATTGCAACTACGCCCATGTATGAGTATTTGTTTGTTTGTTTTTTTAGATTAGTTATGTGTTAGTGTTTAGTTAAAAAAACTTTTGTGCACAAATTACATGAGTTCCTGGTTCTGTCACCACTTGTGAATAGTGTCCCTTTTATGATCTGATCTATAGCTACATGCTCTAATCAGGGGCGTGTTTAGAGTTTTGGGGCCTTAAGCAAGCGGTACTTGGGGGCCCCCCTCGGTAGAAATCGTGTTCCTCTGGGGCAGGGGTGTCATGCACTGGGGCACCGGGGGTCATGTGTTGGTGGTGAGGGGGGAGGGCATCATGTGACACACAGCAGCCACAATAGTGCTGTATATCTGATGTAGGCCTATTGGTTTTATTTAATTTTTCCTTTTTTAATTTGAAATATTCCCAAATGTTTTAACTATATCATGAAATAACTTGATTTTCGAATATGTGTAAGTAAATGTATTTTTGCATCTATAAAGGGCGATGGGCAAGTAGCCTAATGCAAGTGTAATATATTACCTACGCATAAAACCCTGTCTTTTTACTTTTTACTTTTGGGTGTCATGTAATAAAATATTTTTAATATGTCTGATTTTGTATTTAATGTGAATTTAATAAAAACATTGTAAGCTAATAATTATGATGCTTTCATTGTACAGAAAGGAAGCCAAGAACATTTACATGATCAAATAACATTTTCATTTAGCCTACTTAAATCTAGCATGAGTTTAAGCACTCTCAAAAAACTTTTTGCCTATAATCAATGAAGCGGTCTAAACTGTGAAATTAATCTCTTAATTAAATCGTACGCACATTTGCACTCTGATGTTTCTGATTAGAAAATTTGCAATGAGATCATGAAAGAGTGCAGAATTCAGTCAGAGAGCACGCACACTGAACAAACCTCCATTGCGTTTCAGCTATGACTAATCTGAACGCTTCTGATTGGACATTGCATTCATAAGCTCAACAGAATCATCTGTGATTGGTTTAATGCACAACTCTGCAAAAACGTGCAAAAAGAAGATATGATGCAACATAAGCAGATATAAATTTAATGCCGCAATCGACACTTTTCATTTCATTTTTAACTTTATTTGTGACAGTGTGAGAAACATAAAATAAACATTATATGGTTGAAAACACTGAAAGGTTTTGATAGATGAAAAGTGAGCGCATATGTGAAGAAAGTATTGCTGGTGAAGAAGACACATGACTTACAGTCAGGCACTGCAAGTCGATTGATGCCATTAAAGAGGCAACAGAAAAAGATCAACAACTTCAGCAGCTGATTCATGTGGTCCAAACAAACCAGTGGCCAAACAAGTGTTCATTTAATATCAGCGCTGTGCAACTAAATTTTCAGTATATGGTGGACTTGTACTTCGTGGAGGTAGAATTGTGCTTCCCTCTTCTTTAGTAAAAAGGGCTTTGGGACACACCAGGGCGTTGTAAGAACAAAGCAGTACCTGAGGAGTAAGTTTTACTGGCCCAACATGGATTTGGATTTTGAGAGAATAGTCAGAGCTTGCGCAGAATGTGTTATAAACCAACCTTCTCAGAAGGACCAACTGCTGGAACCTCTTAAACTGCCTCCAAGACCATGGACAAAACTGGGAATTGACTTAGTAAGGACCAATTCAAGGTGAATATGTTCTGCCTGTCATCGACTACTACTAAGCAAGCACATACTTGCTTCACTATATTATCCTAAGAGTAATGGTGATTTGCTAAATTGTTTTTTAAATATTTTATAATTAAATTTGGTCTTGAACGGTTCCATAGATATTTAAAAAAGGTGCTGCGAGCATGCAAGAAAATAAAGAGTGGAAAGAGAAGCTTCCAAAAGTTTGATGTCTTACCGTACCACTCCTCATTGTGCTTTAGGAGAAACTGCAGCATTTCTTATGTTTTCCAGAGATATTAGAACAAAGTTACCAAGTGTGGGGCAGTTACAAGAACAGAGTACACAAAAAGTCAAGATGCATCATCAGATATACAAGGAGAAAATTAAAGACTGTGCAGATAAAACAAACAGAGCAAATTATCATTCATTCAAAGTGGGAGATATAGTCCACGTTGCGAATATGGAGCAAAGCAAGTTGGACTCAAGGTTCAAAAGCACAAGATATGTCCTTCTGAACAAAACGTAAGACAGTTCATTTGAACTCAAGATGGATCCTTGATCAAAAGAAACGTCAAATGTCTTTGTTTGCGGATTCACCTGTTCCTGAGCTTGAGAAGGAGAGCATGAGCTCACATATGCAAAGTGAACAAGTGCAAAGGGAGAACGTGCAGAATGACGAGTCTACAGAGAAAGAGAAGTTACCAGAGACTGTGCCCTGCAGAGAAACCGTTCATGACTAGAAGTGGTCGTCTTGTGAAGAAACCAGCTAAGTTCAAGGATATGGTTACTTGAAGTAATAGTTGTGGTTGTGTTAGTTAAATGGAACCCTTCTTTGTTTAGTTTGAAGAAGAAGGAAAAAGGAAGTTTTTTTGTGTTAGTTTATTTAGTAATGAAGTTATTTAAGTTTATAGACTTAATATTAACAAGAGAAGGGATGTAGTATAGTTGTAGGAGTTCTCATGAGAATGTACGAGATGTGGGAGACGAGGACTGAGGAGTGATTGACATGAGTGACGGAGGGAGGACTTTAAAATGAAAAAGCACCTACCCACCACGTTCTTCTTTTTATTTTGAGTATGACATCATCACAACAATAAGACTTTCTTGTACCATTTAAGGCCTTAAATTTGAAACAATTAACTTTAAGACTTTTAACGAAAGAACATAATTCAGTGCAAACATTTCTGTCATGCATTTGACAAAAAGGTTTTGTTATGCATTTTACCATTGTAATTTTAGCCAAGTGCGAGCGACTCTGGCATCCCTTGTGTTTCTTTGATACTTTGTGAGCAGTGGTGTAATGGAGATTGAAAATCTTTCATTACAGATTACGTTTGGGGTACGTTATGGGTACCCCCTGGAACTTGGTAAAAAAGATCATCTGTTTGCCATCTTGACTGGAAAATACGATTTTCATTGTCAATATTTAATTGATTTTTGCTAATGTTAGTGAATGTTCACATTAGACTGCACATCCTATGACGCTGTAATTAATAGCAGCTGGAAACTTGCGACCTCTCCTGGTTGGAGTTAGTATTAACATCATAAACTGAGACCAATCTTTCCGTGAATTACTTTTCAGATGTTTTAAAATTGATCATCCGAGAGTAAAATATGATCCCGCGGGCCGCACTAAAAGACAATTGTGGGCCGCCAGTTGCCAGTTTCAAACACAGACACGAACGCTCGCTCTGACAGACAGGGCGTGTTTACCATTTTGGGGGCCCTAAGCAAAGTGAGGACCTGGGGCCCCCCGCACCCCAACATTGCCTAAGATTTTCCTTTGAATTGCACAACAGTAATATTGAGTATATTGAATTAAGTGAGACATATAAAAACTGGATTTATTTTACTTTGAACTGCATAACAGCACAAAAAAATGTTGTCTACAGTTTAGTATAAGATATAAAAAAATTATTGTTAAGTGTCCAAAAAAAAACAAAAAGTGTCCACTGTCTTATTCAAAATGATACAGAATCCTTTTAGGGCATTTGAGAACATCAATTGACATTTTGGGACTCTGCAGAAGTTTACTTACGCGATTAATCTGATAAAATGCATTGTACCAGATCACAGCACAAAGAACAAACTGCCAGGATGTCAGTTCCTTAGACAGATTCTGTGCCACAGACAGTGTCTCTTCATCCTTTTCTGCTGCATGTTCACCAAGTGCAGTTAAGGCCTCTACCATCTCAGGCAACTGGTGATATAGTATTTTCACACTGTCAATGTGACATTCCCATCTTGTTGTTGACAGATTTTTGACAGTGAGCTGCACATGGCTTTGCAGAATTGACCAGCGTTGTACTGATGAGCTGAAGATGTTATACAGACACTGAAGAATGCCAAAAAATGTCACAGAAAGCACAGATGACTTGGCAGCATCTGCCACAACCAAGTTCAGTGAATGACTGCTGCAGGGAACACACAGAGCTTTGCTGTTGATCTCGAGCAGTCTTTTCTGGACTCCTGCTTGTGTCCTATCATATTACTCCCATTATCGTAGGACTGACCATGACAATCTGAAATATTCAATCTGAAACTGTTAAGATGCTCAATTAGGGTATCAAACAGGCCTTTCCCTGTGGTAACATTCACATTGACAAATCCAACAAAGTATTCTGCAATATTTGCTCCCACCAGTGACTCACAATTCACAATGCGAAGCACCAAGGATAGCTGTTCATTGTGGCTAATATCTGGCGTGCAGTCCATTATCACATAAAAGTACAATGCCTTCTTGACTTTCTGAAGAATCGCATCCTTTGGTTTCTCTCCAACTAATGCAATGAGCTTGTTTTGGATGATTTTACTGAAATAGTGATTTTTGACCTCCTTTTTCTCAATTCTTCAAGTGTTCAGTCATTATAAGGTCAAGCTGTGTTAAGAGCTTTACCTGTCTGAGAAAGTTGCCATTATGGGACTCAAAAAGTATTTCTGAATGCCTTCTTAGTGCGTTCTGCTAAATGACAGACAATAGCAATTATTCTGCTCAAAACAGTGCTGTGCTTCAAGAGCATGCAATTCCTGACTCGTGCTGTCAATAGCTTTTCCTGATTTCAGTCTGTCTTCAAGTTCGTGCCAGGTTTGCATATTTGCGCGATGCGCTTTGCCTTTTTCATTCTCTTTTAAGTGACTGTGGATATTGATCCACGAGAGAAATCCACCACTACTAAGTGAATAGGTGCTTCCCCTTTCAAAGATCTTGCAACAGAAGCAGAACACAGAATTACTGACTGAATAAACTAACCAATTTCTCTTTATTTTCTCTTCGTTTTTCATTTTTTGTAATAACAGTCTGCAGTGAAACGATGAGGAGTTTTGTCACAATTTTGAGGAATATCGAAATCCTTTATTTGAACTGGCCCCCTTTTGACAATGCTGCATCTTTGTTGGTCAGTTATTTTCTGGGTCATCAGAAAGCACAATTTTGCTCTATCATCTACAAACTCAATATATTTACATAATCTGTGATGTGCTCTATTAAAATTATTTGACGAGTTTATTATTTGAAATTCTAGAAAGCCCCTTAAAGTTATGTGACACAAGAGAATGTATAACTGTTCTAATAATAAATACAGACTAATAAATTGTAATTGTAAACTATAATTAAACATGACATAAACTGTAAAATACTTATTTACAATATTTCTCAGTTGCTTTGGTGCATTTCTCAGATCAGAAATGAAGTTCTCAAAACTACTTGTTCAACCTCCACATCATCTCACTTGTGCACATCATAAAAGCAGTTTCTCATTCTTTTGAACAAGTTGCGATTGCTTTGGTACATTCATGTAATTGATTATGTGCATTTGTCTGCGGTTTCCTACATTATCAGTTGCTAATCTCATGTTGCTCAAAATGTATTATGTAGTTCTCTGTGCAATAGTCTTACCCCTCAAAACATCTATTCATCGTATAAGTAATTAAATCCAAAATTGTTGATCTAGTTGTCATAAACTGTCAAAGCATATTTTCTACTAATTTCTATTAGACTTTTTGTAAATTTGCCGTGAATTGTGGAGGTGAATCTTGACTTTCACTAATGAAGAGAAATGTAGATCAATCCAATTATAAACCAGTTCTCTGAAATAGCTCAAAGGTGCATCTCATGAACCTTCAATTGGAAAGCATAGACAGAGGACACCACAAATTATGACATTCGATGAACATCCAGGAAATGATCAGGATCAACAGCTGAGAGGAGGATATGAGTAAGAATATATGGTGGAAGGGTACAGAGACAAAACAGAGGAAAAGGCAATAGAGGCCAAGGACATACGCAAGGGCATAGTTTTGGTTTGAACATTGGGGGGCTGAAGTGTGAACTGTTTTAGTAGAGTCCCGGGTCCTGCTCACTCATAAGGTTTTTTTTAAAGTGGCTGTTTCTCTAAATAATTCAAATAGATCACACATTTGACCGATAGGAATGGCTCGGGCAAATCTCCTCACACTTCTCGAGCGCGCTGGTGAACTGTGCTTCAGTCATGTGCTCGGTTCGTAAGTAAAGTTAGCACTTATAAAAGCTCAGAAGGCGCGATTTAATTCATTAATAGCCTGGTTCGAGGTTTCCATTAACCATGGTATAAATATTGGGGGGTGGGGGGCGTTATATCCCCCCATCCCCCCCACAAACTACGCCCCTGCACAGGCGCGTATCAAATGAAATAAGGACCATGTTGTCAGTCATGGCCTTACAATGGCTGAGGTGGGTTTCCTGTGTTTGACTTTGTAATTTTGTATTTTCGCCTTTGTGCCCATATTTATTTTTCTTTTCTATATCACAATAACGTTATAATGTGTGTTTTTTACTTGTAAAAAGGGTAACTGTGAATCCTATCCAGTCTCTTTCAATCAGTACACTACTTACATACAGTAGTGTGTAAATTTGTACTTTTGAAATGGATATATGGCATGCATAGGAAGTGCAGCCTTCTGCATTTCAATACAGTAACTGTCATCCAAACTGTTGCAATAGTTTATATCAGGTAATAATAACAGAGTGCACTGTTATATTGACAACATGACTTAGTATTTTGACTTTTGAGCATCTTGCATTTTGAGCATCTTGTTTGTGAATAATGACACAAGGACTTTTCATTCTGATGGCACTGATATGTTCATTGGCATAAATTTACTTTTGAGAGGTGAGCTAAAGGTTTTGAGTAAGTTACAGGCTTTTGCAGGTTATCCATTTTGTGGTGCTGTTTGTACGAATTGTTTTGAGAAATGCACATACTTCTTTGCAAATATTAAGGCTGCTTCGAGAAATGCACCAAAGCGACTGAGAAAAACGGTAAAGCTTGGTAAAATCAAAGCGGAACCCCAAACGCTCACCGTCGCATCACACGGAATGTTTTTGTCGCTGCAGCGCTCCAGTCGGAAGCTGCGCAAGCGTGTCGCTCATCTCTGTCAGTTAACGGCTTTATGCACCTATTTTTTCTTGATCTGTAATTTGTATTTATCAGTTTCTGTTGCAGAGGATATCTTTGTGTGATGCTCATGGCTGCTCGGACAGTCTGTCAGATGCTTCAGCGCCGTAAGTCATCATGATAAAACGCAAATTATTAATCTACTGAGTACTGACCTTCACACACTCATTCTATACAGTCTGTCAAACAGAACATTAACTACCAGATGTCCACTTCTCATTTAACCAGTTACAGATTATACTGTAGGTCGTGCACACTAACAATCAACTACCGTGATAAAACCATACTTACGTGTAATGCCCAAATTTCCGATACTGATTGTGACTGTAGTATGGTGTTTGTAGGGTGAATGTAGATGAATGGGACACTGATCAACATCATTATGCATTAAGCTTTAAGTTCATTCTGAAGTAGTCTGGGATGACATTACTGAGTCATATTTGCTCACAGTTGCTATGACCTTTATAGTAGATTATGGTACATAAGAAAGAAATGTGACCTCTTCATTTTATATATATATATATATATATACTTTACAAATACAAGCTTTCAAATTTTTAGATTTTTTTTAATAACGGCTACGTCATTGCTGTTTTAAGTCACTTATTTGAATGATGGGGAATACATTTGTCTTAAGATACAATTAAGCCTTTATAAACTCTATTAAAAACCGAATTAGCTTGAGCTGTTACACACATATAAACTTAGCCTAAGCTGTAGAGAAGAAAGGCTACATGAAGATTTCCAAGACATTAAAAGTTCCTAGTGACACAGCTGGCAGCCTTATTTCTTAGCTTAAAATGTATTGTACCCCGAAGACTTCTGAGGTTGGTTGAAGGAAAAGCACAATATCATAAATCGTTTCATCAGAGAAACTGAGAAAAACCTGCAATGTTCAGCCAAAGACTTGCGGGATGACCTGATAAAAGGAGGAAAAACACTTCAATGATGAGCATAAGGAGAACACTATCAGTATGGCTTTGATGTTGGGGCATCTTGCTGAATGCCACTCTTCACCAAGAAGAACATAAAAGGACAAATTGAACATGCTAAAATTAATTTCAATAGACCTATGGAGTTCTGGAAGAATGTTTTATGGAGTGATGTGACCAAACTGGAACTTTTTGGACCGATGGATCAGCGGTATGTCTGTTGCAAAAAAGGCAAAGCAGAAGAATACTATCTCCATGGTCAAACATGGAGGTGGACCAGTCCTGTTATGGGGTTGTTTTGCTGTCGACTGAAGCTGGTGGTAAATGGAGTTTCCTGCAGGACAGCCATTCTAAAGTATACATACAAATTAGGGCTGAACAATTTTGGAAAATAATCTAATTGCCTTTTTTTTTTTTTTACCAAGATTGCAATTTAATATGCAATTATTTTTTAAAGCTCTTTATATTCTGTATTATTAAAAAAAAAACAAGCTATTAATCATTGTATAGTATGACCAACACAATATTAGATAGCTTAAACGTAAATGTTCTTTTCTGTAGGCCAGGCCTATATGTTACGATGAAATTAGGCAGGGGCACCGTT
>NW_015505774.1:639710-641081 GCF_001515645.1 Sinocyclocheilus grahami | reverse complement strand
ACTTTTATAAAGAATATCTCTTTGGTTTTGACACTTTAGTGTTTGCAACTTTACAGATCTTCTTTATGCACCAAGAGCTTGTAACACTCCAAAGAGAAAGGAAAAATTGAAATCGCGTCATATGACCCCTTTAAATATAACATTTTGAATATAGAAATATTAAATGATTTAAATAACTGAAAAGATACTTTAAAAATGAAACAAACTGCCAGCAGGTGGCGGTAAGTCACTGATTTTTATTACTGAATCATTCATTCAATTGATTCATTCAAACGGCTGATTCATTCAGGAATGAATCAAGTGACTGTCTTTTTGAATGGGTAATCATGAATCACTGACTCACTAGATTCGTTTAAAAACCCACTGTGTTTGAATGGAGATGTGCAGCGGCTCCGCTGTATCTTTGTTTTAAACTATTTTCGACGACGAAATAGAGCAAAATCAGACAATAGTGTTATAGTCAGACAATGTAAATCACTTAATATTAACTTGAATTGTATTGTATTAAATCAGTATCACATTTACAAACTCCTTTAAAAATCATTAAGCTGTCACTCATCTTAGTTCATCTCGATCTCACATTTATAATCAACGAAGCTCCCTACACTGCGCAATGAATCTTATTTACACCCCGTCTACACTTTGCTTATGAAAGGATTTGTGAGATATGTCTGTGATACATTACTCAACGCTGCAAAAACACGTAGAAACCTTTGAAGCTCCCCTGAGCGCAATCACAAGTATGATGATGATCGGGTCAGTCGCACTGGTGCTCCTAAAGAAAATTTTCATAGTCGCAAATATCAGTAGTTATCAGTCGCAAATGCACTACCATTCAAAAGTTTTGGGTCATTTTTTTATGTTGTATTTTTTTAAAGAAATGAATGCTTTTATTCAGCAAGGATGTGTTAAATTGATAAAAAGTGATAATAGAGACTTATATTGTTAGAAAAGATTTCTGTTTGAAATAAATGCTGTTTTTTTTACTTTATTCATCAAAGAATCCTGAAAAAAGTATCACAGGTTCTCAAAAAAGTATTAAGCAGCACAACTGCTTCCAACATTGATAACAAATCAGCATATTGGAATGATTTCTTCTGAAGGATCATGTGAAACTGAAGACTGGAGTAATGATGTTGAAAATTCAGCTTTGATCACAGGAATAAATGGTATTTTAAAGTATATTAAAATAGAAAACCATGATTTTAAATGGTAATAATATTTTACAATATTATTGTTTTTTCCTGTATTTTTGGTCAAATAAATGCAACCTTAATGCACAGAAGAGACTTCTTTAAAACACAGTAAAAATCTTACTGATCCTAAACTTTTGAACAGCAGTGTATATATATATATATATATATATATATA
>NW_015505774.1:638874-639666 GCF_001515645.1 Sinocyclocheilus grahami | reverse complement strand
TGAATGCTTTTATTCAGCAAGGATGTGTTAAATTGATAAAAAGTGATAATAGAGACTTATATTGTTAGAAAATATTTCTGTTTTAAATAAATGCTGTTTTTTTTTTACTTTATTCATCAAAGAATCCTGAAAAAAGTATCACAGGTTCTCAAAAAAGTATTAAGCAGCACAACTGCTTCCAACATTGATAACAAATCAGCATATTGGAATGATTTCTTCTGAAGGATCATGTGAAAAAGTTTTGGGTCATTTTTTTATGTTGTATTTTTTTAAAGAAATGAATGCTTTTATTCAGCAAGGATGTGTTAAATTGATAAAAAGTGATAATAGAGACTTATATTGTTAGAAAATATTTCTGTTTTAAATAAATGCTGTTCTATCTAACTTTTTATTCATCAAAGAATCCTGAAAAAAAGTATCACAGGTTCCCAGGTTCTCAAAAAAGTATTAAGCAGCACAACTGCTTCCAACATTGATAACAAATCAGCATATTGGAATGATTTCTTCTGAAGGATCATGTGAAACTGAAGACTGGAGTAATGATGTTGAAAATTCAGCTTTGATCACAGGAATAAATGGTATTTTAAAGTATATTAAAATAGAAAACCATGATTTTAAATGGTAATAATATTTTACAATATTATTGTTTTTTCCTGTATTTTTGGTCAAATAAATGCAACCTTAATGCACAGAAGAGACTTCTTTAAAACACAGTAAAAATCTTACTGATCCTAAACTTTTGAACAGCAGTGTATATATATATATATATATATATATATATATATACACAGT
>NW_015505774.1:630514-636775 GCF_001515645.1 Sinocyclocheilus grahami | reverse complement strand
AACAGGAGGGGGGCAAAAACCTTTTCACAGCACTGTATATATATAGGTAGATAGATAGTATTTATTTTAGTGTAGTTATGCTGATTTGCTGTAGTACATTAAAATGAGAAAATTACATTTGAAAATACATTATAATAGAATACCAATTTAATATTGCATATATATAATACTAACACATAATTGTGATAAGCAGTAATTTTCACTAGCCAATGCATAGACATCATTGATGGCATCTTCGTAATGAATGAATGTAAATGTGTTGCAGGTCTAGCGTCTAGTGCAGCGGCTGCATGCCTCTCATCTGCAGAACTGCGCAGTCATCGCAGTGCTCTGTTCTCTAAAGAGCAGGTACGTCAGAGATCTCTGTATCCGCGGACAGAGAAGATCGAGGTGATGCTACAGGGTCCCGGCCTACAGGGGACCCTGCTGGTCATGAACAGAGGCCTGTCGACGCCGTACAGCTGCACACGCCGTGAGTGTCTTAACGATACTGTGAGCGTCTTCTGTTCAATTAATAATTTACCTAAAAATGAAAATTAACTGGAAATGTACTCACCCAAAGGCCGCAACCATGATGTAGATGAGTTTGTTTCTTTATGGTAACAGATTTGGAGAAATTTAGCATTAAATTAAATCCTCTGCAGTGAATGGGTGCTGTCAGAATGAGAGTCAAAACAGCTGATTAAAACATCACAATAACGATAGTTCATCAACTAAATTCTTGTGAAGAAAAAACTGCTTTGTGTTTGTAAGAAACAAATCCATCAAGATGTTTTTAGCTTAAAAATGCTGCTAATTAATATGCTAATCCATAATATTGCTTTCTCCAGTGAAAAAGTCATCTGATCTGAATCAGGAGAGACATATGCACAGATCAAGCATCGTTTACAAGCCCAAACAGTTCAAAACAAATATGATTTTGATGTGTAAGGTCAACAGGGGATGGACTTCTCCACTGGAGGAAGCATTATTATGGATTATGGAAGCAAGTTTTAAGGACAGTAAAACCAGTACATAATTCAGTTTTACGCTGTGATGAGATGCTCATTTTGGTCCTTGAATAACATGCCTGGGGAGTTTTTGAAAGAGAATAGAAATGATTCAAGGAATGAAAATGAACATTTTGGCTGAAAACTAGAATAGAAAACTAAAAGAAAGTAAAAAAAAATCTGCTTCATATATTCCTTATAAAGTCAATGTAATTTGTCATTTTGCACAATCATAATAATACTCAAAAAATTTATGGATAGCTAATTTCTAACCATTTCGTCATATAGTATAAATGTTATATTTTGGTAAAATTATTTATTTAAATAGTCTTTAGACTTTAGACACTGTACTAATTATAAGTAAAGTTGCAATTACATGTCAGTTAACTCTTTTATTTATAACTACATGTCAAATAAATCTCAGAGTATAAGTAGACTGTTAGGTTAAGGTTAATACATTAATTTGGTATATACTAGCAAAGTTATAGTTAGTAGAATGTACTAAATAAAGTGTTAGCAGATTTTAAGCAGACAGCCTACTAATACTGTTAATGACTGCTAGTTGACATGTAATTGCAAAGTTAGTAGAAAGTGGACTATCAAAAAAATAAAAAATTGTTTTTATGTAAAATCAGTCTTGAATGTGCAATGTTTCCAGTGATTTTAGCAGTGCAAAACACTTTGGTATGCTGCTTGTTGCAAACTGGTGTTTGCTATCTTATTGTTTTAATGTATTATCATAATCACAAACAGGCTGGTTTGGGGGAATTTTTTAATTTTTTTAGTCTTGAATGTGCAATGTTTCCAGTGATTTTAGCAGTGCAAAACACAAACAGGCTGGTTTGGGGGAATTTTTTAATTTTTTAATTTTTTTTACCTTTACTGCAATTTGTTCCCTTTCGAGAGGGTCTCTTGATGTACAGCATAAGCTGACGCTTTGGGGAAACATTTCTCCTCAAATACTGAAGCCTTATTCGCTTAACGCCATTGCATTGCAATGGCCAATGGCAAAAAAGGGGACGGTAAAGCACCCTATATAAGCAGCGCTGAGCAGCATTTCATCAGAACCTTTCTCCTTCATGATAAATACTTAAGTCTTTGCCGTTGATTCATCGCCAAAAGAGGATTATGGAATACACTTTGCTGATCCCCTTACTTGTTCCGGTGGAGAATGGATTGAAAATATAATTTATGTTTGCTTGATCTGCATGGGACCCATCAGGATGGTTTGCAGAACGTGAGGTTTGCAGCAAAAGGCTCATATGCTGGCACAGTTCCCGCTGACCCACTGCGCTCTGAACGTGCTTACGATATAAACAGCCCCTTCTCAGTGGCGTTCTGTATTGTACAAAGCACAAAATATACAGCCAAGGCGCTTCACTCACACGATACATAACAATGCCCCGCCTCAGTGCAGCATTTTGCCAGCCAGTGCACAAATTATTTCAGCCACTTACTAAATCATATAAACAACCACCGACCCAGTGGCAAGCTGTTGTGTACAAAGCAGTGTTGTTTACACTGAACGCTATGTACGACGGTGCTGCCGCTGTGCGCTGCCCTTCTTTGATAAACACTGGCTGTGCTGCTGTCTTTCATACAGATGTGTAAGTGTTGCTTACAATAACCACTATATACATGCCGGCGCTGCCACCATGCGTGTACCTTTATGATATTAACTGGCTGTGCTGCTGTCTTTCTTACAGTTATGTTGTGTTGCTTACACTAATCACTATATATGCCAGCGCTGATGCCGTGCGTTGCTTTATATGATAAGCACTGGCTGTGCTGCTGTCTTTCATGCAGATTTATAGTGTTGCTTCACTGACAAGCAGGCGCTGCCATCATGCGGTGCCCTTCTTTGTCTTTCAGGTAGGTAGTGTTGCTACACTGACTGCTATATTTGCCGGCCACAGCGTGTTACTCTTCTATGATAAGCACTGGCTGTGCCATTGTCTTTCATACAGATGTGTAGTGTTGCTTACTCTGACCGCTATATGCTGGCGCTGCTGCCATGCGTTGCCTTTCTGTGATGAGCGCCGGCTGTGCCACTATCTTCATACAGTTGCTTACACTGACCGCTATATTGGCCGACGTTACAGCTGCTTGTTGCCCTTCTATGATGAGCACCTACACTCGTGTTGCCTACACTAACCAATGCTGCCGACTTGTGCCGCTGTTCCACACTTAGGTGTGTATTATTGCCTACACTAACTGCTATACATGCTGGAACTACCACCGTGCGTCGCCTTTTGATAGTAAAGTGGTTGTGCCACTGTTTTTCATATAGTTGTGTGGTGTTGCTAGCACTCATATCCCTTTTATATTACACTGGCTGTGCCGCTGTTTTCAGTGATCTTCCTCTGCATAGCGCTGTTGTCTAGCCCAGCTTCAGACTCTTGCATAGAGCCTGAGCCAGCTGCTAAACCAGAGAGCTTGTGGCCGAAATGCCATATGTTTTCGGCACGAGGAATGTGCCGCATAGCGTTATAGTCAGATCAACAATAAAGTCTACCTGCTATCTTACTCTTCTATGGGTTTCACTGGTTGTCTTTGTGCTATGATTGACCCACTGTGCGGTGCAACAAGCTGGAAGAGAGAATACAGGAATCCGAATTCTTTTCTCTTGCCCCTTGCCTTAAGAGACGAGCTCCATATAATAGACAAAGATTGCCCCGTTTCAACGGTGTAATGCTGACTGGCGTGCAAGTTCCAAAAATACCCCAGCATTACGAGCACTGTAACAATATCTGGCAGGTTGGGACTGCTTCACATGCAACCACTTCAACTATGGTTGAAAGCTTGCATTCCACGCTCAAGCTCAACAAGCATCTTGGTGACTTGAAAATGCCTAGAAGTGTTGGCCTTCTGGAGAACCGTAGCCTTTTACGATGGCAGCCTTGTGCGATGGTTACCTGGCATTCCGTGCCTGGACAGAAACTGAGAAAAGGTATGATTTTCTCAGTGAGAAAATGACCTACCTGGAACTGCCTGGTGCTCAGAGCAGTTCACCTGTCTCTTAAGTGTTTCTACACCTAGGTCTGTCACAAGCATGTTCTCGTTCGCTTGGACAACATGGCAGTGGTGGCGTTCATAAATCGCTAACCTGAATGGCTAATTCTGATGAGGTCAGACCCCCTCGCATAATATAATTGACATGTAAGCAGCGAATGAGCTTCCTCTGAGTCAGAACAGTGATCACGGAAGAGAAAACACAGGCTGGCAGCAGCTCATCAGTAAATTATTGGAAGATGAATAGAAATGATGTTTCTGTCTAAGCTATGCATTTTAAAACGAAAAAACACTAGTGTAAATGTAGCCTACAAGATGTGGAAACTGAAAACTATAAATCTCATTTAACTTCAATTTGAGGTAATATAATGATTTTTTTTGTATATAAAAAAGAAAAATTGGTATAAAATAAGTATCGTTTAGTAACTGGTATTGAAGTCAAGGTATATCTTGATAGTAGCCCTACTGAACAGCTTTTTGTATGTTATGGCGGCCGCACCAAGGGAATGCCTTTATCGAAAACAGAGGCTATCCCACTGGATTGTGGATGTGGTAGCTCTGGCTTATTAATCACAGAATGTAAAAAATAAAACGGGCCTCTACGAGAGGCATGCCTCGTCATGGGCATGGTCTAAAGGGATATCTATTCAGGATGTTTGTTAAGTGGCTGAATGGCTTTTGCAGAACAAAATTGCCATATTTCATAAAAAATGGCTTTTCAAGTCCTTTCTGTTCAAGACTGCTTGCTCAAGGTTGGCCAGTTTCACTTGCTTCTTGAGTTGTCGCTGCTATATGATTCATGTCACTGCTTGTGCACTAAGCCGGGATGGCTGAAAAGCCCGACCCCCCCTTTTTTCTGGGCTGTGGGGTTCCACTAGTCATGAAGATGACGGTGCTGGCGCCACTCTGTTGTGGCAGCCAGATTGTTCCCACAATCAGTGCGTCTTGGCCCCAACTATGTACCAAAATCTTGGTGGTGTTTACAGCGGCAGTGCTCCTGTATGACTTGTGTTGCTGCTATTGTCCTGTGGGTTACAGTCATTATACTTGAAACTTAAACTTGCACACAACAGTTCCCCAGGCCAATGTGTCTAATATGCTATATATAATAGTAAGCTCCACAACTGCATGCTCCGGTGAGAAGCTGTTGTCTGGAATGTGCTGCTAATGCGTACTTGTGTACAGCGGCTGTACCATGCATTGCGATTGTTTAGACAGACAGAAACATGCAGAATTTTTGGTGAATCTGAATCAGATCTGTGTATTTGTTTGCATCTGAACAACAAAAAATACGTGAAAATACGTATTTTTACAAAACTAAAACCTCACATGGCATTGACTACATAGTCCAATAATGAGTGTTTTGGGACACAGAATACACATTTTGGCATCATATTTATGTGCAATATGAATTAAATCTCTTGAATTATTGTTTTGAGTGTTCACTTCCTGCGTGTCTCAAATAAACTATATATTAGCGGCATCCAATCGCCACATAGAGGCTAGGTAGTGGGCTTGTGACTCGTTCGCATTTGGTTATCTCATCAAAGAAAGACTGACGATCTTACCTTGCTTTTGCGTTTTATTAAAGCACATGAAACATTAGACCAGTGCAATACGGTCAACCGATAGTTGGCTCCCGCTCCTCGCCCCTTCCAACCTGCCAAACAATCCGACAAAGGAAATAATAAAGAAAACGGAAGTGATCACCTGTGCCCACGTGACCATAAATAACCAATAAGAAATATCAGACAATTAATGCTCTTACACTATACATACAGATTCAAGCGTCCCATCACACAGTAAAATTGTTTTAAGTTTCTGA
The DNA here is from genome assembly GCF_001515645.1 of Sinocyclocheilus grahami. Classification (NCBI taxonomy): domain Eukaryota; kingdom Metazoa; phylum Chordata; class Actinopteri; order Cypriniformes; family Cyprinidae; genus Sinocyclocheilus; species Sinocyclocheilus grahami. The sequence goes on along the minus strand of NW_015505774.1, from coordinate 630,949 downwards.
TGTTTGTCTTGTCCGTCAGATCTGACAGAGTGGCATGTGAAGAGCTCAGCTCTGGCTCTGGTGGACGGACAGCCGTGGCACATGCACCAACCTTTGATCCACTCCTGTGACCTCACCCTTCTCACCTTCAAAGATGATGACCCTCAGATAGCCAACCAGGTCAGTGTGTGTTTGCACTGCTTAATATAAAACATTTCTGATGCTGTGTGTTATCGTTGAGACAATGAATTTATGTGTGCTTCAGGCTTACTGGCGCTCCTGTGCGGCTCTTCTGGGTCATGTGCTCGACGAAGCGTTTAAGGACGAGTTCAGCGTTGAGCTGCTGAAGCTTCCTGAAGTGCCAGGTACAATTGAACCTGATTTACTCACAGCTGTGTGTGTTGTTATTTATGTTCAGATTAGGGATGCACCGATATGAAAATTTTGGCCGATACC
>NW_015505774.1:628612-629530 GCF_001515645.1 Sinocyclocheilus grahami | reverse complement strand
ATACCGATATGGTGGCCGATATATCGTGCATCCCTAGTTCAGATGATGTTAACTCTTCATCTGTTGTGTTTGCAGTGACCGCTGGCGCTTTCTGTTGTGATCTGGTTCTGGACTCTCGTTTAGACTCCTGGACACCTACAGAGGTCAGAACTGCTTCATCTCAGACGCTGTTAACATGCATTTGAAATGTGTCCTCCTGCATATTACATGTTGATGAATTATGATTATGTGTGCACATCTGTGGCATACCTGCATTCAGATCAGTTCTTCACATGTCAGCCATACTGAAGATGTTAAGTGCACTTTTGTGCATGCATGCATATAAATACACTTTTCTGAAAGCTTAAATCAGATGCTTATTTTTTTATAAATACAAACTTTACAAGTGGTTGATTGACAGGAGAGTGAGCGGTTCTTAGCATGTGATCTCATGCATTTTTGACTGCTTGAAATGTGGTTTAAGTGTTAAGATCATGAAATGTTTCAAACCCAGTATCAGTAATGTAACCAATAATGTGCTTTCTCATTAAGATGCAATATGTGTTCCCTGAAATTGATTTCCAGGGGCATTTTTACGTTTATAAGGGCAGCTTTCTAACTTTATTTGTCATGTTTTATGCCACATTATTAAATTTAATCAGATGCTCAAACTGTGGCCTGCCATGCCATATCACAAGTGGAGGGAAAAAATAGGAAAAACATGCAAATTAGGAATATGTTCATTTCTAATTAATATTTTTGTTTTAATGTTTTTTTTTATGTAAATATGAATTTGATTAAAAAATTATGTAAAAATGTACATTTTGTTAATGATTTAAAAAATAAAACCGTATTAATTTTAATATAATATAGTTGGGTATAGTGCAAAATATATTTATGGCCCTCAGTCATGTTTGATTTTTGTCTCTCTCTTTTTTT
>NW_015505774.1:623860-624704 GCF_001515645.1 Sinocyclocheilus grahami | reverse complement strand
GGCAGATTTGAAGAGTTTATTTCCACAGAAATTGTATTTATTTTAGTTAGATGGTGATTGTCAAATTATGAATTGCTTAAATAAAAATAGAAATGATGACTTTATATTAAAAATTATATTTAAAATTTGTCATTTAAAAAAATATATTAAAAAAAAAAAGTAAATATTGACGGTTCCCCTCTGGTTAATTCAGACACGGCTATGGGCTTTGTGCATGCTGTTATGTATGTGTTGTGTCTTGGAAAATGAAAATACCAGTCCATCTGTCCACTCATACTGAAAATCTTTTCCAGAAATTTGAGTTCATGTATGAAAGTGATTTGGAATAGATTTGTCTTGCCTATTTTAGGCCCAACAGGCCAAAAAATAATAATAATAACAATAAAACAGCGTGTTGCTGTCTATTTGGACAAATTCTTGTTTCTGGTAAGAGTTCATCTAGTTTGAAGTTGAGATGAATGTAATAAACCAGCGTTCACTCCATTTTACTTCTCTAATGTGACGCATTGTTGAATCAAGATATTCAACAATAGCATGGTTTGATTTTGTTGATTTGATTGGATACTTAAAAAGTGTCTCTAATTGATCAGAGGGACTGAAAAGTGAATGAAATATCGAGAGAGAAAAAAACAAGGTTATTTTAATGAAAGCTTTTGTAAGCATTTTTCTCTAGTATAATCACTGATGAATCGTGTGTGTAATTGTGTTTGCGCAGGTGTAAACAGGAGGAAGTTGAAGAAAGAGCAGCTCAAAGCCAGAATGGGACGGTGTCATTATACAGGTGAACACACTCGCACACCCTCTCACTCACACTCCTATTATTAAGAGGACTTTTCATAGGCGT
>NW_015505774.1:622200-623850 GCF_001515645.1 Sinocyclocheilus grahami | reverse complement strand
TAATACACGAGTTTCACAATTTAAGTTGAATTACTGAAATAAATTTTAAAAACTAATAAAAATGACAGAAATGTTCAACAAAATTACTCAAACTTTCAAAATCTTTCAAAAAAATGAAAACAGGAAATATAAAAAAATTTCAAAATCTAAATAAAAACTATAATAGTATATCTATGAAACTAAACAGTATAGAAAGAGAGTTCCTTCCAGGGTTGTTATGGTAAACTAAAACAATTTTAAAAAAATTGTAACTTGAAATAAAATGTTCACTGAAATAAAATATATTAAAAAAACTTACAATTATTTTATTTCAGCTAGTTTCCGAAGCAACATTTTTCATTTTCAATTAGTTTAACTTGATGTACTAAAATTACAACTGAAATAAAAATTATAAACCATTAAATAGAGGTTTAAGAAAAATGACAAGCACAAAGCATAATTACTAAATTTTAACTAAAATTAACATGAAAGCAGAAAATATAAAAATAAAAATCTATAATCTATAATATTATAAAATCTATAATATTATATCAGTATTAAAATGACACTGCTTCCTTCTACAACACATTCACACATGTTCTAGTCCTCTTGTTAACTACATAGTGAATGTTGCATAGCTACAGCTATGCTTTAGGGGACAAGTATAAATGAGTTCATTCCAGTATCGAACCGTGACTCTTGAACCTAGGCCCTCTCCACCTACCCTCGTCGGGGGGAAAAACAAACTACCAGTCAAGCTTACGGTGTCTTCTTCTAAAAATCATCTTTGACAATTCCACCTTTGAAATAAGAGGCTAATCCAGCTTTAATCCGGTCACACACCAAAACGCCGCTCCACGTCTTTAAAATTTGAACACATTGTTTTCTATGAGTGTACGCACATCGGCGACTGTCCGCGGATCCCAGCTACGACTCTGGGCGCTGTTCAAAATCCTGCCGCGCCACTCACATAATTTCCATTAAATTGCATTATATTTATCCCAAATTATTGTTAATGTACATAATGACTTCCTCCTAGGCTGGAAGAGTATGTATTGTGCCCTTTTCAATGAAACATTTTTCTGTGGCTCTAATAAAGATCGTGCTTCATATAGACTGTAATAGATCGCACGTTCTCATTCCGTTTGTTCTGTTTTTTCAATCACCAAACTTTTAACTCATTGACAGCACTTAATCATTCTTGAAGGGAGCTTTTGCCTGTTTGGAGAGTAGATTAAAGGTTTTGGACCGTCATCTTGAACTGAACGGGACGCATCCGGTGTTCGATACTTGAGTTGCCCTAGACGCGGCACGGCGGCGGCGCTTCTCGTCCGGTGTGCGACCGCCTTTCAGAAATGCAACAAGAAAACAGCACAGCGAGAGTTACTGATATCACCAAAATAATACAGAGCTAAATTTAAGTCAAATGAAAATCCTCATTACAAATGCATGTCATAAAGATAGTGATAACAAGGCTAACATTTAGAGGAAAGATATGATTGGTTAATTTTTCTGTCAGTCAAAATTACTCTCCCATTGATTTACTATTGCTCTGTAATTTCACAGCTGGACCGCCAATCCCTAAACATTCTAATACGGAGAAAATGGGCGTCGTTCATGTAACATATTCACTGAATAGGCAGATTTGAAGAGTTTATTTCCACAGAAATT
>NW_015505774.1:621020-621612 GCF_001515645.1 Sinocyclocheilus grahami | reverse complement strand
ACACACACACTATCAGATCAGCTGTAATGGTTCCTCTGTGTGTTGCTCAGGTGTGGAGATCATGTGACAGTGAGCGGAGGCCCTCTAGTGGCTCGTACGGGTCTCTGCTCTCAGTATGAGGTCACATCTGTCCATAAGGTGGGAGAGTGCGAGTGGGGTGTCCTGCGCCGGGCTCAGGGGCTCTCGCTGCCCCTCAACCTCACTGTACGTACATCTGACATCTGTACTGATTGTGAGAGAAAATTAATCTTTACAATGGGTTATTCTGCCATATAATTCATGTAAATGTAGCACTGTGGACAATTACAAGAGCAGTTCAGTCTGTCATTTTTATGTTTCTAAGATTAAGTCTAGTACATTGTGCTTTAGTATGTATATTCTTGATTCTGAGTTGTGCACATGTTTTATTTGTGTTTTTAGGCTCATCATAATGTGTGGAAGATGCTGCGGAAAAGAGCAGAAAGACTAGTAAGAAATGTGTTTGTGTGTGATAATTCAGTTAAACAAGTGAAAGCAAGACACTGCAGGCAAAAACACTGTTTTAATGCACTGGTCAGTTTTTGAGATTTTGGGCTATTTGGCTTTTTTTTTT
>NW_015505774.1:615699-619408 GCF_001515645.1 Sinocyclocheilus grahami | reverse complement strand
CGTCATTTTGAGTACATTAGTGTAAACGTGCATTAGTCAACACATTTTATCATTTTTACAAACTCCGAAACTGTTCCAGTTGTATGCATTTACAAATAGATGAACTTATATTAAACCATTTTCATTAATATTTTTTGAAGGTTCTATCAATGAATCTGTATATACAACAGCACAGTTAATATTCCGACACATTATTAATATTTGATTATTTTCTCTTTTGCAGGTGGAGATTCCCTCATCCCCAACAGTGACTCCTCCTCTCATAACAGAAGCCACGCCCACTGACACACCCCCTCAGCAGTAATCACCCAGCATTGAGTGTTATATTGTTGAACAAAAATGTTTGTAACATGTAGAAAGTCTACTTTTGTTTTATTGTGTTTGAATGAGCGTCTCACATTACTGACAAAAACATCATGAATAATTTCAGTGATTTAAGTGATCCTTCTTTTTGCTTCCAACAAATGAATGACTGGAAATCACAAAGTTGGTTGCTAGTAGATCATGCGAGTCTGTGTTACTGACTATCATAATTAATTCAAAATATGTATACTCTTTTTACAAGATTCATTTTATAAAACAGTCATAACAAATCTTCAACCAAAATCAAATTGTATCTGTTCAGCAACTTTTCTTAACTGAATGAATGTAATTTTTTTTAATGTTACCATCTTATTACTGCATTTACCCCTTTTTTGATTAATTAATTCTTTGAATTACCAGTATTAACCCCATTTGAATAAATTTAAATTAAATGTTGAATTCAAAAACTAAATTTATGAAGCATACATATTTATTTCTAATAAAACAACTTAAATATTACTCTGAAAGGTTTTCAAACGAAATAAATAAATTTTACTTGCATAAACTTTCACTGTCAGATGAAAAAAGGGATCTGTTTTTCATGCTGTAGTGGTTTGTCAATTGGCATACATATTCATGTTTATCAACAAAATTGTGTGAAATTTGAAGAAAAGGCTAAATGTTTTTTTGACACTAATATAACTTATGAACACCACACAAAATGTTTAAGATTTTTTTAAATAGTTATATCTCTTAAAAAAATTATGTAAATAAAAAAAATCTAAGGTCTTGAAGCATTTCCAAAGTTTCGATCCCTTACTAAAACCTATGCATTGTTTAGACATTTTTATGTTTCTCTTCCAGGTCAAAATGGACCCAAATATGTTATGAGGGCTAAAGTTGTGCATATCAAAATTGATTAACAAGATTGTCTGCAAACTGTTTCACCACCTTGACAGACTGTAAATGTGATTGCAGTGAAGTCTGCTGTACTTGTGTTGCATTCTTCGTTCTGACATGCTGGAGCATGAGAAGTTGTATTTGCATAGCTAGAAGTGTTTGCATTCATGAAGTGGGCTTTTTTCAGAGTTTAATCCCATTTGCTCAACAGCTAGAGCATGTTGATCCATGTCTGCATCTGCTGGGTTTAAACCCTCAGAGGAGTCGTGCTGCAGCCTGCGCGCGCGTGTGTGTATGTCAAGAGCTAATGTGTGTGTGGGAAAGTTTGGTGTGTGTGTAAAATAAGTGGTCAGCACTTTGGCAAAGACAAAGGCAGTGTTGTAAAAGTGATTGTGACTGTCAGGATTGTTGCAGCTGCTGTGTCTGTCGCATACAGACAGGTGCAGTTTGTGTGTGTGTGTGTGTGTCTGTCTGTCTGTGTGCATGCTTAAATGCCAGAGGAACTGACCAGTTGAGACTCTTGAAAGCGAGACACAACAGACGAAACTTGTTTTTTTATGCACTGGTCAGTTTTGAGATTTTGGTCTATTTTCCTCCATAACATGTTTTCTTTCAGACTAGTGGAAAGAAAACGTCAAAAATGCACATTTAAGTGTTTATTTTATAGCTTATCTATTTTATCTATTTGCATCTGTACATTTCAATTTCCTATATATAGTCTGAAGACTTTTACTGAGGGGTTGTTCATATATAATTCATGAAACATCATCAAAACATGGTGAAACTTTGAATTTGTTTTTCTCTCTGTTGGCAGTATTTACTTATTTAAAAAGAGAAATCCAAAATGCCCTCCGGAAAAACCTTTAATATGTCAACAAATTCAAACAAGAATGATGAATCTGGCTTTTTCCATTGTTCAGCTTTATATGCTAGAAATGTATGCAAATTACTACACATTTAATTAAACAATGGCTCATTTGCATATTTAAACATAACATTACAGAAAACTTTTTATACAAAACAATTGTCTTAATGTACCGTGTTTAATCAGCTGGAGAAGAACAGTGATATTTAACATGTTACCCTATTAACCTGTGCTGTCTTAACTCGAGTATGAAAACTTGTCGTAGATAGTGAGATCAGATGTTTAATGCTTCGCATTCAGTCGCATGTGTTGATTTGTGTCCTGCTCTCATATGTGATGGAGGATACATGATACTCTACGGCCCCGGGGTGAAAGTGTACTGACCAGCTGTTGTGTGAGTGTGTGTGTGTGTGTGCATGTGTACCTGGTATTCCTTACAATGTCCCCACAAGTAATACCAGTAAATTGTGACCTTGTGGGGAGATTTTATGTGGTCCGCATAATGAAACAAGCTTATAAATCATACAGAATTAGGTTTTTTGAAAATCTAAAAATGTAGAAAGTTTTGTGTGAGGGGTAGGCCTAGGTTTAGAGTAAGTGGATAGAAAATATAGTTTGTACAATATAAAAACCATTAAGCCTATGGAATGACCCCGTTATGATAGGAATACCAGTGTGTGTGTGTGTGTGTGTGAGAGAGAGAGTCTGTGTGACACACCCAGACCCCTCACACACAGATGCACACTCTTCACTTCAGACCAACAGAGATGTTTGAATAGAAGCTTCTGTAAGTGTCTCAACTATGACAGATATGCTGTATTAAGAATGTTGCGAAATCCAGAAATGACAGTCATCAGCTGTTTTCCACAGACTGTAATGCAAACAGCACACAGCTTTCTCGCTTATGAAAGGCTTCAAACATTGGATCACCCAGTCAGATTTTAGACTGTATTGCCGTTTTATTATAAGCAATCTAATGTATAATATTAATATCGACACTTTATTCCGCCAAGTATTATAGTTCATTAATCCTGGTCCTGGGGACCCCCTCTCTGCACATTTTGAATGTCTCTCTTATCTGACACAATTAGTTCAGTTCACAGGGCTCTGTCCTAACGAGCTGATGATCTGAATCTGGTGCGTAAAATAAGGGAGACATGCAAAATGTGTAGATCGGGGGTAAGTGGCGCATTAATACACTGACGCGCGGTCGTGTGCCCTACACTGAAAAAATGGGCTCATCCAATCAGATTTCAGAACCAAATTTTTAACCCCCTCGTTGAAGCAGCTACCAGGGGTGTATTCCAGAAAGCAGGTTATGTGACATACCCGGGTATGTTTGAGGATAAGCGAGCGGATAACCTCAGCTTTCAGGTCCAAAATCGGAGGTTACTTTCAGGGTATGTAAGTAACCATAGTAACTTACTCTCTGAAGATAACCTGCTCCGGAGCAGCTTCTGTTCCAGAGTTAGTTCACTTCAGCGCACGTGTGATCTACTGACGAGCCTTCAGTGGGTGTGACAGATAGCGCACAACATTATATAATATTACAATATGTAATATAGCCTATTATATACTGTATATACTTATGTTAATTATATATATATATATAATTAACATATCATACAACTATATATATAT
>NW_015505774.1:612150-613563 GCF_001515645.1 Sinocyclocheilus grahami | reverse complement strand
ATTATGACAAGGTAATGTTTAATTTATTATATTATATGAAGAGTTAACTCCGTTTTTTTAAATTGTCAAAAATCATATTTTTATTGTGTTAGTTAGCTGTTTTTTAAAGTAATTTTTTAACCTAGTCAAAATAACCCAACTGCAGTTTGATTGAGATGAACTGGAATGCACAATGAAAAAACACGATTTCTCAGAATTGTTAAAAACGGAGTAATCTGCTTTTGCAAATGAACTCTTCATATATATGTATTACATTTTATATTATCATCTCACACATGGATCGGCATTTTCTATAATGTATTTCTATAATTAAAAAAAAAACATATCTGATATGACTTAATATATACTTATCATCAAACAAACAATATCTTTTTTCGAGTCATTTCGTTCATTTTAACAAAATATAATTAAAATGTTACTTCCCTAATATGTCTACTACTTACGCAAACGTTGATCACACTACAAACAATACAAAACTGCTATAAGAAACAGAAAATATTAATCCATTGTTTACCTGAGTCTTCAGTCTATGATTAGCTCACCTCAGCTCTTATCTGACAAGTCTTCAGGTTTGGGTTTATGGGGCTGTCACGTGATGAACGAACGACTCGGAAAAACCCGAAGACTCGAACCAGGTGAACTACTTGACTAAATTCCAGTACAGAACCTATAGGATGTTGCGCATGCGCGACTGAACGAATCACACCCCGAGACGACTCGTTCTTTCCGAGTCACATTAAAGATTCGTTCAAGAACGACCCAACGCTAGAATGAATTTAGTCCTGGTCGAGTTTTTGGAACCACATACCTCGAGTAAGCAGCTGTTCATTTGAAAGCTATGAAAACAGTATCTTTATATTCGTCCTTTTTGTCTTCTTAAGATGTAATTTTATTACCTTGTTTTTTTTGTGGTTGTTACCCTGGCAACAAATCCGTGTGTATATTCTGTTGTTTTTCTGTTTTTGTTTTTATCTTGTCTTTATTTATGATTTTGATAATTGTACTGCCTTAATGTTTTAATGTTTGTATTGTTTAATAAAAAAAAAAATAGATAAAAAAAACCTCGAGTAAGCAAGGTTTGGGGTTAATCAACCGAGAGTTCAGGGTTTAGTTGACCGTGCAAGCATTAACCGTGCTTTCTGGAATACACCCCAGATTGCCTAATCCTAACCCCACCCTCTGATCCTAACCCCTTAATCCTAAAACCTAACGTTACCAGTACTAGAGGGGTAATAATCTGGCAGGGGTCAGAATTGGGTACAACACCGGAACTATATATGAAATGTGTCATTTGTCTCGCACTACTTTAAACACTCACTATATTGTTATCACAATAGGTGACCTTTTGTTTTGGTTAAATGGTCTTGAGTGTGTGTGTGTAATTAGTGTTGTTCCCGCCCTCTCTCCACACAC
>NW_015505774.1:608407-612140 GCF_001515645.1 Sinocyclocheilus grahami | reverse complement strand
AGAGAGAGAGAGTTTGAGCATCAGCAGCACGCGCGGGGCGAATCAAACTGGACAAACACGCGCTTATTTCAGCTTTTTTCGCGGATTCTTCGGGGAAGTTCATCGGCTTTGTGGATGAAATGTTTGTGCCCGTGGCTTTGCTGGTATTAATTCAGAGTAAGTGCTTTGTTCCATGTGATCTTCTTAAAGTCTCATGATCTCCGTTAGAGAATAAGATTAAGTGCTTGTGTTCTTCTGTCTCATGTCGTATACTTTCTCCAGTTCCATTAAATACCATCTATATCATCTGTACGCGTGATGATTACATCTGCAGGCAAAAGTTGTCCATTTACAAATGATTGGGTTAAAACGGTCAAATACCGTAGTACTTGAATATCATTTAGTAGATCTACAAAACCATGGTATACTATCACCACAGTACTTTGTTGTAAGGTTTGAAGTATAATTTTACGAAAAATCTCTTAAGATTATTGTTCAGTCAATAAAAATTGAGTTTAGATTTGAATTAATGATATTAAACATAATTCATTAAAACAGTAATAATTCGCTTGCTTTGATTTTAACTTTAAATATTAATATCTCATCTGAAGTAAACAGATGAGCTGAGATTACTATCCTAACCAGTACTAACATGGTCAATATCATTAATGCTGCTGGTGGAACTTGTTTATTACTAATATTTATTCCAGTATTTATAATTACTTTTCTTAGTTGGCTTTTGATATCTAATTTTGCTGTGAAATGTTTTATTTATCTCAGTTTGTCTACATTTAGTTAAGTTCAAAGATACAAAAGTCATGGAAAACCTGAATATATATATATTTTTTTTTTTTCTTTCCCGGCTTCACTTGTTTTGAAAATGAATAAATTCTTAAATTCATGGATATTTCTGTAATGAATATATGTTTTTTTTCTAGTTAGGCCTACATCATGGGTTTTCAGAAACTTGTAGGTCAGTGCTATTTAATCACTGAGATATTGTACTTTTTCTTAGTGTTTTGAATCAGTTTTTACTTTTACATTTTTCATTTGAGGTATTTTGGAAAACCACTTTAAATGAAAATAAGTTTTTTTTTATGTTTGATCTTATTTCATTTCAGTTAACGTTTATTTTATCTATAATAACCCAAACTGTATTTACATGATACTTAGTTTATTTTATTTTTTTATAAATACCATGGTACTTGGCCAGGAGAATTTGTAGAGTGTGTGTATTTGGGTGGTCATCCATGTGATGCTGAGCATGTTTGTGAGGGTTCAGATGTGCAGTGCGTCTCTGATTCTGCATCTGTTGATTCTGGCTGAGTTTGATGGTGTGTTTTACTGTAATTCTGCTCAACACGCTGCGTCTCATGAGATCTCAGAGAACACTTGTGATGCCACGGCTCTGATCAAATGGTGTGTGTGTGTTGAGGGTGGAGTTGTCTGTACCAGCTGTTCCAGGCAGAGTTCCACAGAGTGTCTTTGTTCTTTGCGAGTTTCTCGCGCTCCACAAGCTCACAAACACCCGACAGATCAACACAACAATCAATTAACACTGGGCTTTTTCCCCTATTTATTCACAGGCATTATTACAGGCCTTGTATTGACAAAAATTCACAATTGAGTAGTTGTTAAATTCAATAAGATTCTCTTTAAGAACATTTATCTAATTATGAATATTTCATAATTATTTTAGTGTTATTTTAGTATCTAAAAGAGTATTGAAAATGGGTTGTTGTTATTTTAGTATAGAAAATGGGTTTTTGTTATGGTTTTATGGTTTCTGGAAATAAATACAAGAAAGCTGTTTTAAAAAAGAAAACAGCTGTATTCTGTTTTCGTTGAATTTCATTGATTGTTCATGACAATTTACCCCTCACAGGAAACTTTGTGCGTTTTTAGATTTTCAAAAAACACCATTTAGTATGTTTTTTTTTTTTTTTTTAAAGCCTTTTGAATTACGGGGACACCGGTAGTGTCCTCACAAACCACCTTCACATTGTGTCATATACAAATTTGTGTCCTCATAAACCACCCAAACCAGTGCACACACACACATACATGTCAAGTATTTGTTGTACTCCATTTAATTTATGCTGATTTCAAATTAGAATTTTTGTACTGAAGCCTTACAGTATAGTAACACTGCAATAATAAAAATGGGGGAAAAAAGAATTTGTATAATATTTATTATTCTTTTTAGATATATTTATTATGTAATGTATAATATAAAATATATATCATTGTTATTATTTATTATTATTTTATTTAAAAAATTTAAGAACATATTACAGTAGTGAGAATTTAGGGGTAAATGTTGTCATTATAAATAATAATAAATAAAAAATCCATTGTCTTAATGCAATTTCTTTTTCATTGTTGTAGTTTTTGGGGTGAAATATGACCTGAACATTATGGTAAGATTCAGCAGGTGTATCTGTATGATTGTTTAAATCTTCTCATACTAAAGATTAATTTGCATTTGCTGTTGTGTTTAAGAGCTGTAAAATATGAATCCGAATCAGTGAGCGAGTATGTTTATGTGCTGACTCAGGACACCAGCAGTGACAGGTGTGTGTGTGTTTGTGTGTAGTTCTCACAGGGACAGTTGCTGTCCATGTGTCAGGTCGTCTTATCAGACTGGACACAGTGTTTTCATGTGCGTTGATTCCCGTCAGCACACAATGCCTCTGTCCATCTCTCCTCAAATGCAGACGGAGGGGAGAGGTGATAAGACGTCAGGTGCAAGGTCGAGCTCAGCACTGAGCTGCTGATAAGATGCAGTTAGAAATCTCGGCTGAATAGAAATACAGATCCTGTCATCATGTACTCTCCCTCATATTGTTTCAGAGCCGTTTTGACTTACTTTATTCAGTGGAACATAAAAGGAGACGTTTAGCAGGCACCCTCTTTAAAATAATCACATTTTGTTGCTTTGCAGCCTGAAATGAAGACGGACACAGTTTTTGTTTTATCCAGCTGTATTTACTCAGTGCAACTTATAACATCCAAGTGAAAGATATAACACCGACATGTAAGAAAACAACAACAACTGAATACTGAGTTGGAAAAAGGATCCTCCCTCCTAAAAATGACTTATAAACTCAAATCAGGTGGAGCTAATTACCTTCTCAATGGCACACAAAGTCATTTGACTTTCAACTGTGATCAGCTGTGGTCATTTTGATTAGCACAGCATGAAAATAGCTTTCCTGGAGCATTTCAGTCATTGGTAGTGCAACTGAAGCAAACAATCAACTATGGGTGGCAAGACTGTCAAAAGATCTCCGGGATAAAGCTGTGGACAGGCACAAGTCAGGAGATGGATACAAAAAAAATTCAAAGGCTTTATCAAAAGTGAAAGTGAAGTGACATGTGGCCAAGTATGGTGACCCATACTCGGAATTAGTGCTCTGCATTTATCCCATCCAAAGTGCACACACACAGCAGTGAACACACACACACCGTGAACACACAGTGGGCTCCATCTTTTATCAAATTTAACTGAACTTGAGCAGTTCTGCAAAGAAGAGTGGGCAAATATTGCATTAGGTGTGCAAAGTTAGTAGAGAGAGACGTATCCCAACAGACTAAAGGCTGTAATTAAAGCAAAAGGTGGTTCAGCAAAATACTGACACAAGGAGGTGATCCTTTTTCCAACTCAGTTATTGCTTCTTCTTTTTTTTAATTTCTGACATGTCGGTGTTATATCTTTCATTTGGATGTTATAAGTTGCACTGAGTAAATACAG
>NW_015505774.1:607705-608318 GCF_001515645.1 Sinocyclocheilus grahami | reverse complement strand
AAACTGAACAACTAGTTGTTAATGATGATGTCACGAGAAGCACGCCAATGTGCGTCGCGTCAAGTGTTTACCTCAGATCTGACAGGATGGCAGAGAGAGGTGTATCGTGGACCGAGCAGTTCCGGTCAAGAGAGTAGGCTGTTCAATAGCAGTTTAAAGAGCAAAACTAGATTACGACGCCTCTCCCATCGATGACAATTTAATAACGTTTTGCAGATTTTCGCATGTTTTTGGAGTCTAATGTTTTTATCAACAGCAGCTAACACCAAACTAGCTAATCCTTTTAGCATTGTGTTCTCTCCGAGATGCCACACCGTTGCTATGGTTACCACTCTGCCATTCATGGCAGTTTCGGGAGTGAGTCATGTTCTAAACACACATGGAACGATAATTTACGGGACTCACTCTCGGATTTAAATGCGGTTGTCACTCCTGAAACTTGCAGTGTGTACTTGGTCATAGCAATGTCCTGGTAAAACACCTACAACATCCTAGCAACATATCAAAACCCACTTGTACCACCTCAGGAACCATTCATTCTGGTTTTATTTGTTTATTTTGATTTTATTTGTAGTAAAACCATGGTTAATTTTCATAAGGGAATTTATCAAAA
>NW_015505774.1:604612-607695 GCF_001515645.1 Sinocyclocheilus grahami | reverse complement strand
ATTTCAGGCTGCAAAGCAACAAAATGTGATTATTTTAAAGGAGGTAATTCTTTTCTATACCCACTGTAGGCCTATATCTGAACCATTCCTGTGAAAGTTGAGGAGGCTGTTTGTCTGATGTGAGTGGGTGACTGACAGCAGCTCATGAGGTTTGATAAGATGATGCATGGTACTGACACCAACCGTCCCGTTTCATACTCCACAACTGGAGTAATACAGATATGGAGGAATATCAGCATTCCTTCTGTGTGATCTGGACATTCAAACAGACGTGAGCACTACAACAAGTGTGTGTTGACAGAAGCCTTCCAGACAAATTAGAGCTGTTATTGTAACTAAAACTGTCGTTTTTTAAAATTTGTTAATTGAAATAAAACACAGGCCTAAATATTAGATTTTAAAAAATTACAAATGTTGCCCTGGAATTAAATAAAATAAGTTAATGTGACGTACTAAAATGACTAAAACTAAAACTGAAATAAAAGTAAATTCAATCTAAATTGAAATATTTAAACTCGATGACAAAAGCACAATAATTCCATAATTCCTAAAAATAAATTTTAATTCATAATATTAAGAAATACTGTAATAGTATATAGATAATAGTAAAATAACACTGCTGGTACCACGGTGCAGTGATAATACTGTAAGGACACTAACAAAAAAGTAGCATAGAACTAACATGAGTTTTCAGTTCCATGGTGTTCTTGAAATACCCATGTAAATATCATTTCAACATGAGTTTTCATTTTAAAGTGCCATATAATTACCATGATGCCATCACTGTACTATGGTACAGTACTGATTTGTAAGAAGAACACCGCAAGACACAACACAAACCAAAAAGTGAGTGCCATGCTATTACCATATTATTACACAAATAACCCTGTTTGTGAGGATCGTTGAGATTCATGTTCATGAGACTCAAACCATCAGGACACTTAGATGATCCCTAGATCTCATCCAGATCAGTCTCATGTTTTGATTGGTGTTTCCTTTTAAATGATGAAACAACAACAGCAAATCAAGCGCTATAATCAGCCACAGTCCTTTTGTTAATGATTTTGTCTGTCAGGAAACAACAATTCCAAGAGTGATTTGGATGTTCAGTTTCCACAGGAATCCATGTCATTTTGAGCAACTTGCATTTTTACAAGGAATTACATGGTCATTTATCTGAAATGGATTCAAATTAATGCAATGTGCATGATGGGATGTCAGACTCTGACAACGACAAGGAAGTTTGGATCCTAATATTGTAAAATCATCACGATGAAACGTGAATGTGTGATCTGATTCTGATATGGAAACCTCCTTTAGTTTGGTCAGTTGTGTCATCATCTCTTGTGGCTCGTGGTCTTACTCTAATGATGCTTGGGCAGAAACAGGAAGACCAACAATGTCTGTCATGTTATTCAGGAAGGGAAACACCTGCTTCCTTTTCCTGTAAGGAAATCAGAATCCAACTTTAGCCATGAATGCACAGGCGAACAGAAACTGGACCTTTATGTCTGTTCAGTAAGAATATCAGTTAAGAATGTGATCAGCTATGTTTAGAAATCCATATTGAGCTTGTTCATCCCACTGGGAGTTTGTAAACTATTCCTGGAGTGGCCAGAGCACTGTGCATTTTTCACAACAGTGTTTCACTCTTCACTTGCTATGCAGCATAGCAACACCCTAGAAACCATATAGCAATGTATTAGCAAAACACCTAGAACATCCTAGCACCACATAACAACATCTCAAAACCCACTCATACCACCTCAGGAAACACAGCAGCGCCCTAGCAACTCCATAGCAGCACACAAAAAACACTCATACCACATCAGAAACCACATAGCAACACCCTAACAACTGTATAGCAACATACAAAAACACCCATAGCACCATAGAAACACCTCGGAACACCATAGCAACCATATATCAATGCCTTACAAACACCTAAAAAAAAACCTAGCAACATGCTAAAAATCACTTATAACACATCAGCAACCATATAGCAACAGCTTAGCCATCACACAGAGCACTATAGCAACTGTATAGATGTGTCCAAGCAAACACCTAGAACTCCCTAGCAACCACATAGCAACATATCAAAACCCACTCATAACACCCTAGCAGCCGCATAGTAACATCCTAGCAACTACTCAGAATGTTATAGCATCTGTATAGAGGTGCCACATTAGAAACCACATAGCAACACACTAAAAACGCTGATGATAACATTCAGGAAGTCAAGCTACCAAAATGAACATTAGACTGACATACCACAAACTAGGTGAACATCTGAATGTCACACACAGCAGATATTTTTCATTGTGTTGATCATTCATCCTTGTCTCTGTTTCAGGCATCGCTGTCGTCCCTGTCACCGTCACCAGCCGCAGTCCTCGAGTGGAAGTGCATGAGTTCTCAGGTGAGTTTGTGTGGTGTCTTCATGCAGACGTCAGTGAGATGATGTGCGCTAACGCCATGATGTCTGCTGTCCTCCACAGATGCCGAGCTCTCCTGTGAGTTCAAGACCGAAAATGACGAGAATCCTCGCATTGAGTGGAAGAAGATAGACAAGGATGTGTCATTCGTTTATTACGATGGCCATTTCGTAGGTAACTGACGTTTGTGATGTACCATTTTTGCACCAGTTTCATCTGCTGGATGTTAAACAGTGTAGCATAGCAACTGCTTAGAACACCCTCACAAACACAAAGGCCACGTACACACTGCAGCTAAATTCGGTTGTCGGTTCACCTTTTACTCCTTAATCGCTAATTCACTAAAATACGGTAGTGACAACCGCATTAACTCCTGAAAAATACAGGTAGTGACAACCGCATTTACAGAGATTCTATGCAGTGTGTATGGAACTAAACTGAACAACTAGTTGTTAATGATGATGTCACGAGAAGCACGCCAATGTGCGTCGCGTCAAGTGTTTACCTCAGATCTGACAGGATGGCAGAGAGAGGTGTATCGTGGACCGAGCAGTTCCGGTCAAGAGAGTAGGCTGTTCAATAGCAGTTTAAAGAGCAAAACTAGATTACGACGCCTCTCCCATCGATGACAATTTAATAACGTTTTGC
>NW_015505774.1:598675-603573 GCF_001515645.1 Sinocyclocheilus grahami | reverse complement strand
TTTATTCTTGGTGCGGTTCGCTTTCACACAGCAAAGTTTCTAAACCGACCAAATTTGTTAATATATTTGATATATTTAATATGTTTGTTTATTTTCCGGGATTCCACTTAGCTTATCACACATGTCATCCGTCAGGATGGAACGATAACAGCTTCGCGGGCTTGTTTATTTTTTGTCATTATAATAATTTATCATTTTGAGCAGGAGTCCAGGATTGTTTGGGAAAACATTTTTAAAATGCACCTACTACAAAGAAGAGCAATAAGACGGCATTTTAAAATAAAAAAAGTGCACTTTGATTTTTGAAAGGCAAAGACGTGCTCACCCACAGACATTCACAGGTTCATTTTGAGGTATTAGCAAAACAACAAAGCTAATGCTTTTCACGGAACTTACAATTACCCATTATACATTGTGATATAGCCTGGTTCATGGGTCCGTTGGATCGGATTGCTTTCTCACTACAACCGAACCGCTCCAGAGTTCGTTTTCAATCGAGCCGAGATCGCCTGACCGATTGTTTTGGCACGGATCCGAGCGTGATTGCCGTGTTCACATATGCCCAAACGAACCGAGCTAAGGGGGGAAACGTGCCAGGTTCCGAAACAACAGGCTAGGTATGAAAGCACCCTAGTAAACTATAGACATGTATAGGTAGATTCCACATTCGACCGCTCCAGACACGTCGACACGTCCGCCATCTTGGAACGGTCTATATGTTGTCATTCACAATAAAAATCAATGAGTTTCAAGATGCAACAAAATTGCGCAGCATCAGGTTATAAAAATGCCTACATTTAAATTCGTGAAGAAAATGGACCTACAATGTGATTTTCTGGATTTTTTTTTCTCATTTTGTCTCTCATAGTTGAGGTATACCTATGATGAAAATTACAGGCCTATCTCATCTTTTTAAGTGGGAGAACTTGCACAATTGGTGGCTGACTAAATACTTTTTTGCCCCACTGTATACACTATGATTGAATAAAAACAGATTTTATTTTGTTAAACTTAATTTTTGTTGCTTCTCTGCACTCGTCCGCTGCCTTTTTTTCTCTTCTCCGACCCCGCAGCTCTCTCCGATAACTTGGTGTTAGTGGCACCAGTCCAGGTGTTTCCAGGTTTTACTCGTGCTATTTCTCCATGTTGAGAGTTTAGTGTCGCGCACATTGCACCTGAATATATGCAGTTTCATCCTTTTCTCAGATGAACTGAAAATAACAGGAGTGTGTCTGTGTCACAAATGTAGAATCCATCTCCGCAGTCATCTCAACCATTTAATTCCAGCAACAGGAAATAGACCCACTCCTATCACACCTAACTATTTTACCCGCGAAATTTTTTCTCTGGTGCTGTTTTGCGGTATTGGTAAATTCACCACTTAATTTTGAGTTCAAATATGTTGTTGTAACTTGCGTTTCTGAGATTGTAACAAGTAATAATATTACCCAAATTTTAGTAGTAATGCGTTATATTACTGCATTACAGAAAAAAGTAATATACTACTGTAATATTATTACTTTTGTAATGCGTTACTCCCAACACTGTCAGTGAGTAGCAGATCAGACTCTTTTTGTGTTTAAATCAGTTCTGCAGATTTCCCCTCATTATCAGAACAGGAAATGCACAGATTCTGTGTGACACAATATAAATGGCTGCTTGAGGTTAAAGAGACAAATCTGTTTGTGTCCATGCTTGACATGAATGTCAGTCCAACAGCTCACTTTCTGTACAAACATCACGTTTGGTTCTGGGCAGTGGTGAACGCAGTACACAAATCAAGTACTTGAGTAAAAGTACAGATACCCTAATAAAATATGTCTGCAGTAATAAAGTGTTAAGTGCTCTTTTTACATTTTGCTTGAGTATAAATGCAAAAGTACTTGATTTATTTACTTGATTTTGAAACTTGTGAATCCATTAGAATCGTTAGAAGACAGAATCGCGATTCATATATGAATAGATTTTTACGTGCACCTCTAGTTTTCTCTTCCTCTTCTCTAAAGCAGTGCAGCATGGCCTCGCCCCCTTTGCTGCCTTTTCCCGAGAGCGGGGTTTATCTGGGTTTGTGATGTCACGAACCCGGGAAGTAACTTGTTGTAGTCCCTACCAGCCGTTTTTGTAGGCATTAAACTGCCAGAATTTTAAAAGACGATATCTCCGTTTGCATTGAACTTTCAGCTTCCTAACTTTGCAGATATGGTTTATGCTCAAACAGCAACATTGCACACTAACGAATGTTAAAAAAGTGAAATCGCAATGAACCACCACCTTTAAAAGTAAAAAATGTAAGTACTGATCGATAAATATTTATTTAGCAACTGATAATTACTACTGATAATTAATCATAACTCAAGTGTGCAAACAAGTGAAAATAAATAAAATATACAATATTGTCAGGGCTATTTTCTGTTTTAGTTTAGTTCTGTATTCCTTGTTTAGTTTGACCCAGTTTCCTTTGTTCCCATTTTCCCTCATTAGTTCTCACCTGTTCTGATTCAGTTAATCATCCGTCTATTTAAGCCCTCAGTTTTAGTCAGTTCCTTGTCTGGTATTGTTTGTACATTTCAGTTGTTTGTCATGTTTCCTCCTGAGTGTTCCTGTCAGATTTATTATTAAAGACTGTTAGTTTGTTGAATTGTCCTGCATTGTGCGTCTTGTGCTGCAACACACTATTACACATAGCCTAGTATATACGAATGAAAAAGTAAAAACAAAATGTGCTGACAAATATAAACATACAACATAAAATCAGATGTCACATAGGGCAAAATGTGTTAACATTTTAATACACTATGAGTCTATGCAATGCTATGCAAACATATTGATGTTATGTTTAGTTGTTAAATAAAACCTAAACCGTTCAGGCATGTCCACATTCAGGCATTTCATACAGTAGGCTTAAACAGCTTACCCTTTTACAGCCCATTTAATTCTCAAACAACTGACAGTTGTGACCTAAATATGATTTTCATTTACAAAAATAAACTAAAAAACAAACAAATCGGCATTAGTAACTTACTGTTCACGCCATCAAGCTGTCGCACTTAAGCTCTGAGGATCTCCCGCCCGCTCCTGGCTCATTTTCAGTCAGACTTTTCAATAAATTCTTAACTGGAGACTTATTTGACCGGATCATTTGAATCAGTGAGTTGTGACTCAATGTCAATCTGCTCAGTTCAATTTGTGAATGAATCATTCAGACTGATTTGTGAACCGATTCACAAACTGGACACTGCTATCGCATCCATGAGTGAGTGACGATTTCTCCAGTTCAAAATAACGAGGAACGACATGTTTTTTTATGAAATGTAGCGGAGTAAAATTTATGATATCATGCTTTGGAATGTAGTGAAGTAAAGGTTTCAGATACTTGAAAAATGTGCTTGGGTACAGTCATGTAGTAAAAATACTTAGTTGCTGTCTACCACTGGATCTGGTGAAGCAGTTATTATCATTTAGGGATGTGCAAATGTCTTCTGTGTTGTTCAGGGCCATTTCATGATCGTGCGGAGATTAAAGGGGCAACAGTGCGGCTGCGCAGAGTGACTCAGGTCGACGCGGGCAAGTACCGCTGTGAGGTCAGCGCTCCACTGGACTCCATCACGCTGGGAGAGACCAACGTCACACTGAGAGTGCTGGGTAACACACGTCTGTCCTGCTCTCTGATGCTCTGTGTGTTCTACTCGTGTGTCTGATGTGTTTCATGCGCTTTCAGTGCCTCCACAAACACCGTTGTGTGACGTGCCCAGCTCTGCTGTGACAGGCTCTCAGGTGGAGCTGCGTTGTAGGGACCAGCACAGCATCCCGCCCGCTGTCTACACCTGGTTCAAAGATAACCGCGCTCTGCCCATCCGCCAGCCCAACGCTACATACACTGTCAACGAGTTCACCGGCATACTGGTGAGGATGAAAACTGCAAGTGTTGACCCGCTAACTGATGAGATGAATGTGTTTAATGCCGTTTAATCTAGTTAACACAGCACATTCAGCTGATTGAACATTACAAATCAGATGAGAATCAGGTATAAGATGGTGAAAGAGCCTCTTAACAGCTTATCTACACTACTGTTCAAAAGGTTTTTTCATATTTTTGAAAGTGGTATCTTTCGCTCACCAAGGCTGCATTTTTTGATAAATATAGTAAAAACTACTATTATGAAATATTATTATTATTTAAAATGTATTCCTGTGATCAAAGCTGAATTTTCAGCATCATTACTCCAGTCTTCAGTGTCACATGATCCTTCAGAAATCATTCTAATATGCTGATTTGCTGCTCAAGAAACATTTAAGATTTTTAGCAATGTTGAAAACAGTTGTTCCACTTCATATTTTTGTGGAAACAGTGATACATTTTATTTTTCAGATTCTTTGATGATTAGAAAGGTCAAAAGAACAGCATTTATTTGAAATAGAAATCTTTTATAAACACAATATTTGATCAATTTAATGCATCATTGATGAATAAAAGTATTTATTTTAGTGCTGTCACATGCATGTATATATTTAAGAAAAATGTTTTGTTAATATATAACATATTAATATATATATATATATATATATATATTTTAAATATATACATGTATGTTTGTGTATTTATATATACATAATAAATATACACGGTACACACAGATATATTTTGTAAACAAAAACTTTTATTTTTGATTTTTTTTTAATCTACATATTAATCAATCCCACTTGTGATTGCATTTACAGTCTTTGGTAGAATTCTGTTAAGGTGCTTACACAGAAAACGAGAATATAAAATATATAGGCATTAGGGCTGCCGTTAGTCGACTAGAGGCTTAGTCGACTGAAATATTATTTTAATAATAATATTATAAAAAGATAATAAAAAAATGTGTCAGTTAGGGCTGTGCGATATTGAAAAAAAA
>NW_015505774.1:594434-598141 GCF_001515645.1 Sinocyclocheilus grahami | reverse complement strand
TGATCCTTCAGAAATCATTCTAATATGCTGATTTGCTGCTCAAGAAACATTTAAGATTTTTAGCAATGTTGAAAACAGTTGTTCCACTTCATATTTTTGTGGAAACAGTGATACATTTTATTTTTCAGATTCTTTGATGATTAGAAAGGTCAAAAGAACAGCATTTATTTGAAATAGAAATCTTTTATAAACACAATATTTGATCAATTTAATGCATCATTGATGAATAAAAGTATTTATTTTAGTGCTGTCACATGCATGTATATATTTAAGAAAAATGTTTTGTTAATATATAAAATATTAATATATATATATATATATATATATATTTTAAATATATACATGTATGTTTGTGTATTTATATATACATAATAAATATACACGGTACACACAGATATATTTTGTAAACAAAAACTTTTATTTTTGATTTTTTTTTAATCTACATATTAATCAATCCCACTTGTGATTGCATTTACAGTCTTTGGTAGAATTCTGTTAAGGTGCTTACACAGAAAACGAGAATATAAAATATATAGGCATTAGGGCTGCCGTTAGTCGACTAGAGGCACTTTGCTTTCCATACACTTTAATTACTTCTTCATATACCACAGCAAAAACTATAGTCTGAGAAAGTTCAAACAAGTTTAAAGGCAAGTGAACAGTCAGTAAAAAAAAAAAGAAAGAAAAAGGGGGAAAAAAGAACAAATACACAATTTACAAGCATAGATAAACAGTAGTACAGAAATGTATTAATTAAGTGTAAAATAACACTGCATAGTGTTCACTGTATGAATTAAATTTAGATTATTCTTTGTTATAGCTGTTTTGTTGTTTGATTAACATTAGTGACATATTCAGCAGCACGTATTTATAGGCTGCTGTCCGACTGCATGGATCCAGTATAATGATACACATCCAATTTCTTTCTCAGCTGTGTACATTCATTTAAAACATAACTGACTGCGTTTACGAGAATGATCGTCGAGACAGGTACTATTGACATAATTCTGTGTGTATGTGTCTGTTCAAACATGAGGAGATGCGAAAGAGGAAACACGTCTGAAACACGTCTCTTTGTGTGTGTGCGCGCGTGTGTCTTTGCATGTGTGCGGCAGAAGAGACGCTGTGCGAGATGTGGCTTGTGTGCGCGCTTCAGGTGTGAGTCAGACAGCAAGACGAGACGGCAATGAGTTGTTTTCTGCAACTTACTGCACTTAACTCTTTTTAACTCTTTATATAGCAATTCTCTGCTATATGCGTCGAACTAAAACTTTGACCTTTTGCAACGTTTTGATTTAAGTAGCCTATTAATTCAGATATCGCACACCGTTGCGATATGCATATCACGATATTTACATTTGCGATATATCGTGCAGCCCTAGTGTCAGTGATGGACAGATCGTTAACAACTGGTCCTTGAGGTAATTACAGTAATTACGTAAGTAAGATTAATATATCTAAACTGTCAAGGGGCTTTTTGTTTTATTACACTCACAATATCAATAAGACGCTGTACTTCTGTAAAGTAAAGAAAACAAACAGGACGTGCTTTTTGCCGTCCCTGTCTCCGTGCACTGGAGCGCGGCACAAAACTCAAGTATGGCGAAACTCGGTGTATAGGCTACTTGACTCACAGAAATGAGAAATATATCTACAGAAAGCTTGACATGTCTACTTTTAAATGAACCAATTCAAATCAAAAACAAATTATGTAATCTGTATGAAAGGTGCATATCTTTTTTTTATTGTAAGTAGCTGAAGGGTACGATACATACAGTACATAGAATGTAAACAAATTTAATTATACATAGAACAGACATGACCATGAGATACACTTATGACTATAACACACATTGCTGAACACATAACGGGACAAGCAAACAGATCTACATAAGAAATACATATACTTAACTGTATACTCACTTTATTTAACATCTAATTTATCCGCACCTTGATTATATGCCTTGTTTCATGTTTCGGATTCAACTGTCCTGGAACTTTAGTAGAAGGCTCCATGTCTTTTCAAAAGCAGTCATTTTATTTCTAAGTGAGGCAGTCATTTTCTCAAGTGTTAAAGTGTCTATTAATATGTTGAACCATTGGGTAATAGATCATTTTGTTCTATCCTTCCAGTTTAATAGCATTACTTTTTTTTGCTAGTATGGATGAGGTAAAGTTAAACGTTTTTGTTTCTTTTGAAGAAATAATAGAAGGATCTCCCAACAGAAACACTGAAGGGGATAAAGAGAGATTAACGTCTAGAATCGTTTAAAATTTATGTAAAATTTCTGACCAGAATTTCTTTGTATATACAGTTCCAGAAGGAATGGATATAATCATCTAATCTATTTTGGTAGTATGTACAGGTATTAGTGTTGACAAGCCCATAAGAGAGTTTACTTTTGTGATATGTACTCGATATATAGTAATTTGTATTGTATCAACTGTATTCTGGAATTACCAGAGAAGACAAAAATATCTTTGCAAAGTTTTAAAAGTCTAGGTCCGTATATTCACAGTGACGAACATTATACCATTTATTTGTAGGTAGAGAACTTAGAGATCATTGGAGGCTAAGATATTATATATTTGTGCTAATAATTTGATACAAGGTAAAGATTTAAATTTTTAGTTCATGATTATGATTCACAAAGGTATTAATATTAAGTTTACTTTTTATAGCTTCCTTTAATTGTATGTATTGGTAGCGTGTATTTTCTGCAATATTGTTTTCTTTTGTTTTGTTTTTTTTGTAATTGTCATACAGTAAATAGTCATAAGTAGATCATTTTCTAAAATATCTCCCAAGTTTAATATTCATTTCTCTTTCATTTTTGGGAAGAGAAAATATTTTTTGTTGATAGTGAGCATGTTGTTATTCCATAATGGTGTCCAACTAGATGGTAAGGAGGTGAGATGCAAAAGACTGTTAGCTTTCCACCAGGCTAGTAGTATCGTGCTCATAGTGACATACAGTGGGTATAGAAAAGAATTACCTCCTTTAAATTAATCACATTTTGTTGCTTTGTAGCCTGAAATGAAGACAGACCGTTTTTGTTTTATCCAGCTGTATCCAGCTGCAACTTATAACATCCAAGTGAAAGATATAACACCAACATGCCATAAAAAAATTAAAAACAGAATAACTGAGTTGGAAAAAGGATCACCTCCTTGTGTCAGTATTTAGTTGAACCAACTTTTGCTTTAATTACAGCCTTTAGTCTGTTGGGATGTCTCTACTAACTTTGCACATCTAGACTTTGCAATATTTGCCCACTCTTCTTTGCAGAACTGCTCAAGTTCAGTTAAATTTGATGGAGATCGTTTGTGGACTGCAGTCTTCAAGTCATTCTACAGATTTTCAATGGTGTTTAAGTCTGGGCTCTGACTAGGTAAAGCAAGGACATTCACCTTTTTCTTCAACCACTGTGTGCTCAGTTTTGCTGTGTGCTTTGGGTCATTGTCATGTTGGAAGGAAAACCTTCTTCCCATTGACAACTTTCTGGCAGAGGGCAGCAGATTTTTCTCAAGAATTAGACCGTATTTTGCCCCATCCATTTTTCCTTCTATCCTGACAAGTGCTCCAGTCCCTGCTGCAGAGAAACACCCCATAACAGGATATTAGCACCTCCATGCTTTACTGTAGGAATGGTATTATTTGGATGGTGAGCTATATTGGATTTCTGCCAGACATATCGTTTGGTGTT
>NW_015505774.1:559685-578030 GCF_001515645.1 Sinocyclocheilus grahami | reverse complement strand
CGATATGCGATACGATATTGCTTAAAGTGTGTAAAATCAATTTCAATTATATTTAAAAATGGAAACGAAAGAATCGCTATAACTTCTGAAAGTGACCAGCAGTGTTTTAGCATTACATAAAAAGTAATGTCACAAATCAGAAAATGTCATTTTAACATCAGTGTGAACATACAAACAAAAAAAATTAATAACACTAATTTTATATCATTGTAACTTTGCTTTCCGCACACTTTAAGTACTTCTTCATATGCCACAGCAAAAACTATAGTCTGAGAAAGTTCAAACAAGTTTAAAGGCAAGTGAACAGTCAGTAAAAAAAAAAAGAAAGAAAAAGGGGGAAAAAAGAACAAATACACAATTTACAAGCATAGATAAACAGTAGTACAGAAATGTATTAATTAAGTGTAAAATAACACTGCATAGTGTTCACTGTATGAATTAAATTTAGATTATTCTTTGTTATAGCTGTTTTGTTGTTTGATTAACATTAGTGACATATTCAGCAGCACGTATTTATAGGCTGCTGTCCGACTGCATGGATCCAGTATAATGATACACATCCAATTTCTTTCTCAGCTGTGTACATTCATTTAAAACATAACTGACTGCGTTTACGAGAATGATCGTCGAGACAGGTACTATTGACATAATTCTGTGTGTATGTGTCTGTTCAAACATGAGGAGATGCGAAAGAGGAAACACGTCTGAAACACGTCTCTTTGTGTGTGTGCGCGCGTGTGTCTTTGCATGTGTGCGGCAGAAGAGACGCTGTGCGAGATGTGGCTTGTGTGCGCGCTTCAGGTGTGAGTCAGACAGCAAGACGAGACGGCAATGAGTTGTTTTCTGCAACTTACTGCACTTAACTCTTTTTAACTCTTTATATAGCAATTCTCTGCTATATGCGTCGAACTAAAACTTTGACCTTTTGCAACGTTTTGATTTAAGTAGCCTATTAATTCAGATATCGCACACCGTTGCGATATGCATATCACGATATTTACATTTGCGATATATCGTGCAGCCCTAGTGTCAGTGATGGACAGATCGTTAACAACTGGTCCTTGAGGTAATTACAGTAATTACGTAAGTAAGATTAATATATCTAAACTGTCAAGGGGCTTTTTGTTTTATTACACTCACAATATCAATAAGACGCTGTACTTCTGTAAAGTAAAGAAAACAAACAGGACGTGCTTTTTGCCGTCCCTGTCTCCGTGCACTGGAGCGCGGCACAAAACTCAAGTATGGCGAAACTCGGTGTATAGGCTACTTGACTCACAGAAATGAGAAATATATCTACAGAAAGCTTGACATGTCTACTTTTAAATGAACCAATTCAAATCAAAAACAAATTATGTAATCTGTATGAAAGGTGCATATCTTTTTTTTATTGTAAGTAGCTGAAGGGTACGATACATACAGTACATAGAATGTAAACAAATTTAATTATACATAGAACAGACATGACCATGAGATACACTTATGACTATAACACACATTGCTGAACACATAACGGGACAAGCAAACAGATCTACATAAGAAATACATATACTTAACTGTATACTCACTTTATTTAACATCTAATTTATCCGCACCTTGATTATATGCCTTGTTTCATGTTTCGGATTCAACTGTCCTGGAACTTTAGTAGAAGGCTCCATGTCTTTTCAAAAGCAGTCATTTTATTTCTAAGTGAGGCAGTCATTTTCTCAAGTGTTAAAGTGTCTATTAATATGTTGAACCATTGGGTAATAGATCATTTTGTTCTATCCTTCCAGTTTAATAGCATTACTTTTTTTTGCTAGTATGGATGAGGTAAAGTTAAACGTTTTTGTTTCTTTTGAAGAAATAATAGAAGGATCTCCCAACAGAAACACTGAAGGGGATAAAGAGAGATTAACGTCTAGAATCGTTTAAAATTTATGTAAAATTTCTGACCAGAATTTCTTTGTATATACAGTTCCAGAAGGAATGGATATAATCATCTAATCTATTTTGGTAGTATGTACAGGTATTAGTGTTGACAAGCCCATAAGAGAGTTTACTTTTGTGATATGTACTCGATATATAGTAATTTGTATTGTATCAACTGTATTCTGGAATTACCAGAGAAGACAAAAATATCTTTGCAAAGTTTTAAAAGTCTAGGTCCGTATATTCACAGTGACGAACATTATACCATTTATTTGTAGGTAGAGAACTTAGAGATCATTGGAGGCTAAGATATTATATATTTGTGCTAATAATTTGATACAAGGTAAAGATTTAAATTTTTAGTTCATGATTATGATTCACAAAGGTATTAATATTAAGTTTACTTTTTATAGCTTCCTTTAATTGTATGTATTGGTAGCGTGTATTTTCTGCAATATTGTTTTCTTTTGTTTTGTTTTTTTTGTAATTGTCATACAGTAAATAGTCATAAGTAGATCATTTTCTAAAATATCTCCCAAGTTTAATATTCATTTCTCTTTCATTTTTGGGAAGAGAAAATATTTTTTGTTGATAGTGAGCATGTTGTTATTCCATAATGGTGTCCAACTAGATGGTAAGGAGGTGAGATGCAAAAGACTGTTAGCTTTCCACCAGGCTAGTAGTATCGTGCTCATAGTGACATACAGTGGGTATAGAAAAGAATTACCTCCTTTAAATTAATCACATTTTGTTGCTTTGTAGCCTGAAATGAAGACAGACCGTTTTTGTTTTATCCAGCTGTATCCAGCTGCAACTTATAACATCCAAGTGAAAGATATAACACCAACATGCCATAAAAAAATTAAAAACAGAATAACTGAGTTGGAAAAAGGATCACCTCCTTGTGTCAGTATTTAGTTGAACCAACTTTTGCTTTAATTACAGCCTTTAGTCTGTTGGGATGTCTCTACTAACTTTGCACATCTAGACTTTGCAATATTTGCCCACTCTTCTTTGCAGAACTGCTCAAGTTCAGTTAAATTTGATGGAGATCGTTTGTGGACTGCAGTCTTCAAGTCATTCTACAGATTTTCAATGGTGTTTAAGTCTGGGCTCTGACTAGGTAAAGCAAGGACATTCACCTTTTTCTTCAACCACTGTGTGCTCAGTTTTGCTGTGTGCTTTGGGTCATTGTCATGTTGGAAGGAAAACCTTCTTCCCATTGACAACTTTCTGGCAGAGGGCAGCAGATTTTTCTCAAGAATTAGACCGTATTTTGCCCCATCCATTTTTCCTTCTATCCTGACAAGTGCTCCAGTCCCTGCTGCAGAGAAACACCCCATAACAGGATATTAGCACCTCCATGCTTTACTGTAGGAATGGTATTATTTGGATGGTGAGCTATATTGGATTTCTGCCAGACATATCGTTTGGTGTTAAATTTTAGTCTAATGTGGCCTCAGAATCTTTAAGGTGTGTTTTGGCAAAGCGCAGTCATGACTGCATGTGGCCTTTCTGGAGGAGTGGCTTTTTCATTCAACCCTCCGAAACAAGCCACATTTGTGGAGAATTTGTGATATTGTTGTCACATACACACAATGAGCACTCTTTGTCATAAATTCCTGCAGCTGCTTCAGAGTTGCTGTAAGTCTCTTGGTAGCCTCTCTGACCAGTTTCCTCCTGGCTATTTCATCCAGTTTGGAGCGACGTCCTGATCCAGGGAAGCTCTGTGTTATACCAAATACCTTCCACTTCTTAATAATAGACTTCACTGTGCTTCTAGGCATTGATAAAGCCTTTGAAAACATTTTTGTATCCATCTCCTGACTTGTGCCTGTCCACAGCTTTATCCCGGAGATCTTTTGACAGTCTTGGCACCCATAGTTGATTGTTTGCTTCAGTTGCACTACCAAGGACTGAAATGCTCCAGGAAAGCTCTTTTCATGCTGAGCTAATCAAAATGACCACAGTTGAAAGTCAAATGGTCTGATTTTGTTTTTATAAAACAAAAACTGTGTCCATCTTCGTTTCAGGCTGCAAAGCAGTAACATGTGATTATTTTAAAGGGGGGTAATTCACTTCTATACCCATTGTATTTAAAACAATTATGTTTCTTAATGTTGTCAATAAGGGATGTTTTTAATGGTATTTGTTGAATTAATAACTGTTCTGTATCTTTCCAAGCTGAAGCTAAATCATCATTTAATGTACTGTAACTGTGTTGCTAAGAAGTAGTAGTAGAAATGTGCAGCATTTAGCCCTCCAAGAGGTTTGGGTTTCTGTAAGTTTGTGAGTTTGATTCTTGATTTCTGTCCTTTCCAGTAGAATGTGTTGACAATTGTATTAAGAGAAGAAAACCAGCAAGAAGGGGAACAAACAGGGGTCATAGAAAAAAGATAATATCTATTTCATTTTAACTGAAGATAGTCTGCCCCAGAGATTTTTACAAGTCTTTAACTTGGAGTCCGAGTCAAGTCTGAAGTCTTTAACCTGGAGTCTGAGTCAAGTCTGAAGTCTTTACTGCTAGAGTCCGAGTCAAGTCTGAAGTCTTTAACTTGGAGTCCGAGTCAAGTCTGAAGTCTTTAACTTGGAGTCCGAGTCAAGTCTGAAGTCTTTAACTTGGAGTCTGAGTCAAGTCTGAAGTCTTTACTGCTAGAGTCTGAGTCAAGTCTCGAGTCTTTGGTCACGAGTCCGAGTCGAGTCTCAAGTCATTTAATGGCTCGCTAAAAAAATCCCATTCTGAATCCTCATGAATTGAAATCTTCCTATTTAGGAAGCAGTTTTATAGGCTACAGACAAAATATATTATCTATGATCTGCTTTGTAAAAAAAAAAGAGGTGTTAAGATGTAAGGTTAATGTACATCTAGACTGTTACTTGTTTTAATCCATTACCATGTTCAAAACAGTTTTTCTGTAATCAAATTCTGTAATAAGAGTCCGATCTACCATGGAAAATATACACAAGGAAATATGTGACACCGATATTACAAAACCATACAAATAAAGTATTTCTTTATGAAATAAGTCAGGAGTATTCAATTAAAGTTGCAGCCTCTATATTTTCTTCCAAAGTGAGGTACGGACAAAAAACAAAACCCATTTTTACATGTATTG
Organism: Sinocyclocheilus grahami; assembly: GCF_001515645.1. NCBI lineage: Eukaryota > Metazoa > Chordata > Actinopteri > Cypriniformes > Cyprinidae > Sinocyclocheilus > Sinocyclocheilus grahami. The sequence goes on along the minus strand of NW_015505774.1, from coordinate 573,000 downwards.
TATTTTTACATTTAGATACATGCGAGGCCATGTGACAGAAAACATACGGTTTCTTTTCAGGGCTTTCCTCCTGAAATCTATAGGCTACTATTTTAATATTTTACCTAAAAGCAGTATCTAGCCTAGGCTACTAAAAACAATGTAGCTACTATAATCAAAACGTTCTCATCTTGAGCAGAAAAGAAAGTTAACTAGCAGTTTCAAAGTTTCCGAATTATTATTATTATTACATGATTCTTTTGAAATGTTCTTAGCCTACAGATTAACTCTGTGGGCTCGACGGTCGCGCCATAATGCTAAATGAAGATCAGAAACCTCTTGTCACATCTGGTTTGAGCAGTCAGAGTCATAGGTTATAGATAGATAAATAAATAGTAAGATACAGGGACGTGCACGGACATTTTGAGGGGCAGGGGCTCAAGTGGAAAAAAGGGCACTTCTCATATTTATTTGAATTTTTTTTTCTAATCAAAATGTTAAATATATTAGGGGTGTGTGATATTGACAAAAATATATCTCAATATTTTCTGGGATTTTATTGATAACGATAATTAGATGATATTTTGCTGAGTGCGTTATTGTGCTGATATCTTAAGGACTACCGTGGACAGCTGATTCCTAAAAATTTTTTATATTCTTCATATTCTGTGTGGTGGTCAGTTCACAGCAATGATAGAAAATAATATTTTCCAATAAGTTTAAATAGATTTTTACCTTTTAAATGAAATCAGTATTGACAAAATCCATCTTTGCAATGCAGAGAAAACAGAAGCTGCATTAGAAGGGGCATTTAGATGCATTTACACACTGTTTAATGCAGGACATGAATGTATTTAAAGGGATCATATGATGCTATTTACATTTTTCCTTTCTCTTTGGAGTATTACAAGCTCTTGGTGCATAAAGAAGATCTGCAAAGTTGCAAAGACTAAAGTCTCATATATTCTTTATAAAAGTTCAGAGTCAACCACACCTACCTAAAACGGCTCGTTCTAATGAAAAGTAAAACATATAGGGTTACTCAACATAACCATGGTGTCCTGAGAGGAGAAAACAAGACACAAACTCCTTTTCTCCAGAATGTTGAAGCTTTATTTAATCCTGCTATTGCATCGGCAATAGCCATTGGCGTTTGGCTGTTTGAACGGTGGGCTGGGCCATCCACTAATATAGCTCGACGTTGAATGTCATAATATCAGAATCTTTTTACTGAGCAAACTATATGTAAACTCTGAACAGGTTTTTACATGGCGGCCTCTGCAGTGTCTCGTTCCCTCCTCTCAGGGAACCATGGTTATGTTGAGTAACTAGAGACGTTCCCTTTTGAGTCGTTCTATTGACACTGCGGCTGAAAGCCACTTTGGGGAATGAGTAAAATCACGCTGTGTAAAAACTGTGTTATCTGTGAATCTACCCAGAGTTAATATGGGGAGAAACGTCCGACATGCTACAGTAGGTGGATAAGCTGGTGAATAGCAGGTGAGTACTGGACCTAGTGGAGGCACTCAGACAGCTAGTTGGCACAGTGCCAAGGCCGCAACGGCGCCTCCGGTACCTCCCTGCACATAGCCAAGCTGCGCTGGGCTGGTAAAGTACAGAGAGTGATAATAATGTGATAAAGTACAGAGAGTGTCAGTGTATTGGTGCATGCATCAATAAACCGACTCGATGAGCGGGTTATAAATATACTGAGAAATAGTAAAGAAACAAGTGTATAAAACCAGCTCTTTGCGGGTTAAACAGACATTACAAGTCCATTATAGATGTGCAGGACATGCCAAGGTCCTAAGAATAATACTGGGGCAGACAACTTGCAGCTGGGGCCGTCAAGATTAGCGAATAAGTATAAAACGCTGTATCATGCATGCATGGCTGCGAGGAGCGGTGCATCATATCAGCTTTGACCTAGTTGAAGCATGCTAGGGAGGGGCGTGGCAGCAGGCAACTCAACCATCCAGTGGCTGCTCAGCCGTCTTCTACTGCACCGACAGAACATGCGGTGCAAGAGAAGGAATCTCAAGGTTATAAAACCTAGCAAAAGTGTTTTGAGAAGACCCACTCAACTTCCCAAGAGGCATAAGCTAATCGGATAGCTTCCCTTATTCAGTGTGACATTCTGTCTGTTTTTGTCTGTCCACATATGCACTCAATGCCTTAACAGGGTACACCTTGTTCTCACAGGTTGGATTGAAAATGAAACTCTTGTCGTGTCATAACCTGGGCTCTGAATGCCATTGAGAGCACTTGGATGTATAATCAAGTCTAGGCGTAAGCCTCACCATACAATCGTTCAGACCAAATTGCATACAAGCACTGTTGACAGAGAGAGCTTACAAGTCCCCCACCTGTTTCCCAAATAGTGCCCCCCCCCCCCCCCCGGCCAGGACAGGAGGTCCCTTCAATAAGATCATGGCTGGTTGGCCCATTTCAGCGCAGTAGACACACTAAATGGACAATAGTCCTCGGGCAGAATATGGTCATTCTAAGTGCGTGCTTCACCAGCACTCAATTCAGTGGTCTTAATCCAAGCGTACAACCATCCTTTTCCAGACCCAAGGAGTAACGGCTGTACCAGCCACATTCCCATTATTCATCAGGCACTATCTCTGCCACTTGCTTTGTCAGGGGAGAGAGAATTTCTGCCTGTAAAAGTGAAGCGCTCTGCTCTGGCACTTCTGACATGATCACGGCGGTCTGCAAGCAAACTGAAGTGTGTAGTAGGCTTGCCGCAATAGACGGTGCTGACGGTGATCCCGGTGTTAAGCCGCAACACCAGTTACGTCACTTGCCCACCGCGTCACCGATCCCCACTGTCGTTTACATTTTTTATAGTAATAAAAATCATTTAGTTCAGTAAAAGAACAGACACTACAATTAAAAACTGAACGCGGCTGCTCAATTCAGCGTGCCGAACGACAGTCGCATCACAGATCAGATTTAATTTCTCCAGTGAGGAGAGTGAGTCGAGCTGGCTGACAAGAAGAGTGGGGTGAGACAGACAAGACAATCGTGGATGATTTCGTTTCGAAACGAAATGCAAAAGCGCCTATTTGGCAATATTTTGGATTTTGAAAAGCCTGTTGACTTTTGCTGTTTATCTAAGGTGATTTACTCCGTTAATAGCTGACCGCCGCTCTGAGGCGAGGGGCTGCTTGTATCAAGTGAATGATTGGAATTTTCCTGTGCTCCGTACATGCCTGGCCACTTCTCTAAGGCAGGAGCTGCTTATATCATGCGAGTGAGCGACTGGAATTTCCTGAGCTCTGTACATGGCTAACAATTGCTTTGAGGCAAGGGGCTGCATGCTATCGTGTGAATGAGTATGCGATTGGGACTTCTCTGTGTTCTGTACACGATTGGCCACTGCTCGGATGCAAGGGGCTACTGATAACCTGCAAATTAATGACTGTCTGGAACTTTTCCATGCTCTGCACACGGTTGGCCGCTGCTTTGAGGCAAGGGGCTGCTGATATCGTGTGAATAAGTGATTGAGCGACTTAAACTTCTCCCTGGGTTACTTGAATCGTGCAAATAAGGGTCTGTGAACCCCTGTAAACCTCTCATAGACAGCACTGTCAGCGACAAAGCTATTTTCCCGCCAAATTCAGGCCCCGGCTTAGGGGGGGAGGATAACGTGGGAACTGAGCCCGCGCAGCTTGCTACCAAAGTCCTTAAAGGTCCCCTGAAGTGCCTTGAAACATGCAGCGTTATTCTATGTGGTGACGTAATTTCAACTGAAACAGGAAGAGAGGGCGGGACATATCAAGCAGCCACACCCCCTTTTTAAATTAGCCAATAGCATTTTGTTTATATCGGCCGGGTCAGAGCCGTTGAGCTCGGTAAAGCCGCATTTGACAACCACAGTCTAATAGATTACTCCCTAGATTCAATATGAAACTCTTAGTAGAAACAAAATAGTGATCATAATTATGCTGAGACTGTGTAGTTTTAAAAGTGTTAATATATACCGACTCGCACATGATCACCTCCGTGCGATCGCGTCTCTGGACCGGAGCCAAAGTCCGGATCAGACTGTGCGCGCTGCCGCGGTTCGCGTGACAACGTGAAACCAGACCTCATTTGCCCCAATCAAAAGCATATTTACACTATCTGAATTGTTCCCTATCACCTACATTGTACACTGTGCCATTCACTGTACAGGAAATACTAGTGTGAACAAGCGACTGATCTCAGCGGCAGCTTCAGCATCTATTTATAGTGTAGGGGGCGGGCACTTCGGCTTCTAGAGAGCGCTTGATTGGTCAGAAGATTTGATGAGAAGATGAAGTATGAAGTGACGTCAAAAAAAACTTTGAGCCGCATGGGTAGAAAGGCAATGAATTTTGATTCTGAAGGAGACATGGGAGGTTTAGGTGAACAAGGTGGATGCGAGAATTGACACGTCGCAGACCCATCACCTAAACTTTCTGTCCCAAACTGCCATGGCTTCTATATTTGAGGTTCAGTGGCAGAGGTGAAGAAGTGAACTGACAGCTTATCAGTATAATATAAAGATGTTATACTCACCGGAAGACTGCAGGGGATGGCAGTCCGAGCACCTTCCACTGATGAGCGTACCTTCATCAGTGAGCGATAAGAGGCTTCTTGAAGACAGCATAGCTGAGTGAAGGAGAAAGATTCTGAGATTATGGAAAAAAGGAAAAACATGCATTTAAAGGCAAATATTAGCAAATTGGAGAATAATCACAAAATTACCAAACAATCATGTCATTTAATAGTTAATATTGTCAGTGTAGATTGCTGTATGCATTTGTTTTGAATGAAAGTGACTGTTCAGTATAAGTGAAGACATGCTGCGGTTTTGAGGTGAATGTCCTCATGTTCAGATCTTCATCTCTGTTATGAGTGTCACAATGACAAAGTAATGCTGACAGACAGACACAAGCATCTCTGAATAACACTGACACTGTCTGTCACACACTCAAACGCCACAAGGACAGAACAAACCAAATGTTTCTGGGCTTCATTTCAGTTTGTTTGATCAAGCGTCCATCTCGATAAGTAGTCATAACTATATGCTACATTAAACATTTTTGGGGCTATTTCTGAAGTAACATTTATTGTATGAAAACACTGTTTTGAATGTTTAACAACCAGTCAGTTTATAAAAACTATAATGACCTAATTCAGTGTCTAAATGAAGAACCAATCTGAGTGAATCACTGAGTGAGTGAGTCATTAAATTGATTCAAATGTACAATTCATGAGTCCAAACATGAACGGTTCTTGATTCTCAACCTGACTGAAAAAGATGAAGGTGTTTGACTGTTGTTCTCTTGTGCTTGGGTCAGACGTTCCAGACTGTCAGCAGAGCCGATACAGGTCAGTATCACTGTGAGGCCAAAAACGGTGTGGGACCCGCCAAGAGCTGCCATGGCACACACATGCATATCGGTAAGGAGCGTGTGTGTGTGTGTTTGTACCTACTTAACTATATTTTGGGGACAGATTTGTACCAAGAATTGAGCTGAACCTGACAAAATATCCCAAAACCTCTTTTTGAGGAACTAAAACTAAAATGATACAATTTATTACTTGACATAAAATATAAATATAAACCGAAATAACATAAAATTGACATAAAAAACTTAAACTTATTTTATTTCACCTAGTTGCCAAGGTACTAAAGTACTTAAAGAACTAAAACTTAAAAACTATACAGGCTTATTTTTAAAAACAAAACTATAAAAATGGCGAAAACACAACGAAATTGTTACAACTTTGCAATTAAAATGAAAACAGAAAATATAAAAATAAAATCAATTTTAGAAATATTAAACAAAGTATAAATAACACTGATCCACAGAAGCAGTGCTCTTTGGTTTCTCTTGTCTTGTTTACAGTATTGGAAACATTGGAGGTGTAAATATGAGGTTTTTGTTGTGAATATTATTAGAAGTGAATAAAACTAGATATGATATCTAACTTAACCCTGGATGAAAAGCAGCTAGTTCAAATCAAATGTCAGTGTAAATTGCATTAAAATCAGTGAATGTATGAATATCAGGGTTATTGTGGTAAACTAAAACCATTTTTGTTACCTGGATTAAAGCTGAAATAAAATATAAATATTTGATGAAAAACTTCAACTTATTCTAGTTAGTTGCCATGGCAGCATTTCTAATTTTCAAGTTGAAGCGCACACATTTCTAACTGGAAATAAAAGCTAAAACTGAAATAAAAATAATTTAAATCTCAGTTGTACTATTTAAAAAAAATCTTACTAAAAACAATAATAGTAAATAAATAATGCTAAATTAACACTGTGCAATCATCATAATAGTGAAGAAGATTCAATATAAAAACCCTGATGTGAGAAATATCAGAGTGCTCGTGATTGTGCAGATTGGCCTTTTCATTCTATAATACTTCCATAAAGTTTATAGTTATTATATTACAGCTATATGAATCATATTCAGTAGGAGTGTGTTGAAGCTTCAGATATGAATGTGAATAACATTCAGAGTGAATGTTTCCCGACTCGTTTCATCAGGTGATTGTTGTTCTTGAGTATATGCTGTGACGTGTCTGTCTGACAGATGATCTGAATGTGGCGGCGGTGATAGCTGGAGTGGTTCTGCTGTGCCTGATCATGTTTTTTTGTGCTTTCGGAGCGTGTTATGCCCATCGACACGGATACTTCAGCCGTGAGTAGCTCTCCATCCTGCGTGACATAAAGCTTCTTTTCTCTATATATTATGTAAAGAACTCATTCTGAAGATGCACGGATCAATTTTTCCTTCATTTGAAAATAAAGTTTGATATAGTACATTCAAAAGACATGCAAATTGATTGAAAACATTTAAAAATTGAATACATTTCAAAGTAAAAAATAATAATAATAATATAAATGATGTCCAAAAGAAATATAGGGTAACACTTTACAATAAGGATTAATTTGTTAACATATTAGGTAACATGAACAATAATTATACAGTATCTATTAAAACATAAATAGTGTTAGGTTCAACATTTACTAATACATTATTATCAAAAGTTGTATCATTAATGTATCGTGAACTAACATGAAGATTAGCATTTCTATTAACTAGCAATAACAAAGATTAATAAATGCCATAAAAATGTATTGTTCATTTTTTAATGCATTTACTAACATAAAATAACAATGTTAATAAATGAGAGCTTACTGTAAAGTGTTACCAAATATAGTTATAGAGCAGTGTTATACTATTATAATATTTATTCGTATTTTGAATAATCTATTTTTATATTCAGTTTTAATTTTAATTTTTTTATATTTTTTCATTGTTTTATTTTAAATGTTAATTGTAAATGTAAGGTTAGTGTGGTACAAAGTATCAGTTTCTCCTCTAATTAAATTTTATTTTATGAATGGATTTATACACTTTCAACTCAAAAGTAAATCATTATAATTTATACTTTAATAATGTCAAATCCAGATCAAACCTTTCCCGGGAAAAAAAACTTTTTTTTCAACCTCAGGATTTTACTGCCCCTCTGTGGTGAAAATTATGAACAGAATTTTTGCAAAAAGAAAAATATATATATATATATATATACATTTATATTTTTACATTTTTATTTAGCTTTTTTTTTTGTTTCAGTTTTAGTACTTACAAGAACATTTCATTTATTTCAGATTTATTATAGTTAACGAAAACTGTTTTTATGGTAATAAGTGTTAGTTTTATGGTAATAACACTGGAGTGAATTATTAGTTACATTTCCTGAGAAAGACTCTTATTAATGTTCATATTTAATAAGTTGTTTTTACATTTTGACTTTCTTTTCATTTCTATTTCTGACCGACCTGAACCTTTAATACCATCATACACAGGACACAGAGGAAGGTAAGACAACTAGTTTACTGCCTTAACTAACAGACTGACTGTGTGTGTGTGTGTGTGCGCTAATCATCCTGGTTGATCCAGAAGCACAGGAAGTTGAACAGATGGCCGTCTGTGTTCTGATCAGATGTTATTGAGTTGTTTTAGTTAGTGTGCGTTAGTTTGATCAGGTTAACACAGGAGAGTTTTGAGTCGCATGTGATGGATTAATGGCTCGGCCTTCACCGCTTCCCATGATTATGCATGGCGTTCTGTGTGTTTCCGTCAGCGACAGATGGTAGTGTTTGACCTTTGACCTCAGCGGTGCATTATTACAGGTCATTCTGGATCGCGCAGTGTCACGGCACGGCTCACATTAGCAGCCAGAACCTCCACAGAACCGAACACAAGTGAGTCACGGCAGAGCCAAACCAGAGAGAAACACACCAGTGACTGTAGACCGACACACACACACACACACACAGAGAGAGAGAGAGAGAGAGTGTTTGTTCTGGGGGATTTTGTTTTCTTGCATAATCATGTGATTGTTTCAGTGTCTAACACTGTTATTTTCTGTGTTTCAGTCAACATTCAGGCTACAGTCATCCTCCGAAGGAAGTGAGTGATATTTTTATACCATCTCAAATTAACAGTCACTTCACTGAGGACTAACCGGTGTTTCTACTAACCATCTGATATCCAAATTACAGTTTATACATTTATGATGATAAACAATAACAGCGACATTTAAATAAACAACAATTTTAGAAATGTAGTAATTAAACCGCAACAATTCATTTCTTTTTTTCCTTTTTGTCAAAAGAGAAATTGTAGGAAGTGTTCTGGATGCACTGGTATTAACACATAACTTTAGAATTTGACCCTCGATTCTGTCAGTATCCTACAGTTCTGTACCAGAGACCAGGGGGTTTTAACCATTTAGATTAGGGATGCACCGATACCACTTTTTCCAGTACTCGCCCGATACCAATACTTTTATTTTTGGTACTTGCCGATACCGATACCAATATTTTTATTGCATTTGTAAATTGTTTTAAATATTGGGTACAGAAATCAAAAGAGTATGTATAATGTTAGTTGGTTAACTTAATTTATCAAATATACAGTCAAACCAAAATTTATTCAAACACCTTCAACATTTCTCACATTGTAACAGTTTATTCGTTATAGTTTGGAAAATGGTAATAAAATATAACAAGAACTCAGTTAAACTGAGTCAGAACAAATTCATCTTGATAATGTTTGATAACTTTGATAGAAAGGTATGTAATGGATTACAATCAACCAAAAATGATTCAGACAGCTGTTAGTATGACAGTATTTACACAACTATCAATACTTAGACAGACAACCCTTAGCCTTAATGACAGCCTGTAGTCTCCTGGGCATGCTGTCATCCAGCTTCATGAAAACCTCAACTTCAATGTTTTTTCCCAGACTCGGTCTGAATCGTTTTTAGTCCCAAATTTGTATCAGTTTTGCTGGTAGCCCACTGTATGCAGAATTTTTGGGTATGATTTGTCACAGTTTACTTTATTTTGCTATCCTCTGTGAAAATTATATTGTTAAAGTTTGTTCACCGTCCCTTTAATATAATTTTAAATTGCATTTGTTAACGTGTCACACTAACGATTAACAAAACTTCTACCACATTTAATGGTTATTTCAACATTTAGTGATACATTTTTAAATCAAAAATGTAATATTGAAATTAAATACTTTATCCATAAAATAATGGACAAAAATAGTATTTTTATTCAATATTTTATTTTAGATTTTTTTTGTAAATGTTTGTCGTTTTTATTTTTTGTCCATTTTTAGGTTTATTTTTTTTCAATTTTAGTTTGTTATTTTAGTACTTTAAGTTGATTTCAAGTAACATGTTTTTATGATTTTAGTTAACCATAATAACCCTGAAGTAAATATTAAACATTTGTATTTTGAAGATGAACTAAGTCTTTGGGTTTGAAAACGAACACATTAGTCATTTCTGGGTGAACTAACCCGTTCATAAGTGCTGTTTATTGTTACTCGTTCACAAATTTTTGTAAAGCAATGATGGAACAAAATCTTATTGTAAAGAGTTACTAAAAATATTAAACAATGTATTTTACCTCATTGGAAAAATAAACAAATGTTCAGGAACGTGATTTGAAGAACCCCAGGCTGTAAATCAATGTATGAAATGCAGCATCACACAGACAAACTGATTTTTGAACCAGACTTTATTAAATATTAAGTTCATATTTTCAGCACACAGACATTAATGGACAGAAGGCATTCATTTTGTCATCACCTCCTCTAGTTTGGGTTCTGTGGAAACAACATGGAAGATGTGTAGGTCAGTCATTAACAAAGATTAACAAGCCAACAACAAGTTCAAGCAACCAAACTAACCTAAAGTACAAACTAGGAGCAGCTTCAGTTAAAGGTTTTATGCAGCTCATGGTGTAGTTTGACTACATGCATCAAACCTAAACTAGTCTTACAGAAGCACTGATCCAATAAATCATGTAGTTTAATAATCGGTTACTGTAGTTCAGATGAGAATCATCCTGCTTTTATTTCATGATTAAAGATTTCATTTCATTCATTGTGTGACTTAGGCTTCCCAATGGACTGTTTTATTAGTACATATCAAATATTTATTTGTTTATACATCTAGCTGCTTAGGTTTTATAAAGCATACAAACTGCAACAATACAACTACTACTAATAACTTTAGTATCAATGATTTTTTTCATATTTTGAATTATTTTTTTTTAACAAGTTTTAGTAGTTACATTTTTTTTTCTAGTTTTTAATTACATTAAGTACATTACATTACTCGTTCTCTGTAGCTGCTTTTTGAATAACTGAGGAAATGTAAGCATTATAATTAGTAACTTACGATGTTTCTATTAATTTGTTGTCCTGTTAAATACAAATTCAGTCATTAAAAACATTAGGCTGCTTTTAGCATTCCGCTGGAGTTGGTTCACTTTCTCGCAATGAAACTAAGTAAATAATTACATAAATTAGCACGATAATATCGTGTATCGGCGATCTCACAGGCTGACGATAGGACCATATGAAAATTTAGCATATCGCTAGTGCTGGGCGGTATGACCAAAAATTTATATCACAGTATTTTTCAAAATTATACCAGTTTCACGGTACATGACGGTATTTTCTTTTCCATGCATGACCGGGTGTTAACCATATTTTCTACTGATTGAGAGAGGAAATACTGCAGTATATTGACTTAGAATGCCCTATTTTACTGTCATGATGAGTGAATATTGTCAAAAAATACCACACTAAATAGTGATTAAACACGACCCCTTTTAATACGTTAACCAGGAGTCAGTCTCATTTATAATCGCGGCATCGTCTGATAAAATCAACATGCATCTACACTAAAGAGCGGCTATGAGGTTGTTTTGGCTATATTACTTTTTAGTCTCATGCAGCGCACTGCCTGCGTCTGAGTAACAAACTAAAAAAAAACAAAAGTGCATGTGATATTAAAAGACGAACTACACTCATATTTATAATTCCAAACAATCAGTAAGCAACAGGTGCTAGGAAACGCTGTTTTGTACTCATTTATTGATGAGTCGGTTGCGATGCGGTCAACAATGCACTGCTTATCTGCCGCTCACTGCACAGAACAGATGCCGAGAGAGGCGACACTTCTCCAGGAAAGTCAGACCTCGCGTTCACGGGACAGCACTGGCGAAATCTTCCAACTGAACCATAGCTAAGGTTTATCCAAAAAAGTTGCTAGGTTTGTCAGTATAAATATTCTATGGAAAACAAGGGTCTGAAAGTTGCTAAAGTCGCACTTGTGTGTGTGCGACACGGGAGCTGATGGCAGGGGGCGATGGATATTTGTGGCGGTCAGTGTGGATGAGTTCTTCTGTGTCATCACGTTCTATTAGTTCTACAGCTTCAGTTTCTGATCTTTCACGCTTCGTAACACATACAGTTGTTCCCTTTCAAACAGTGTCACGTTCCGAACGTTGTTTAAGCGACATACACTGGTATTGCGGTATTTTAAAAATTCATATCATAACAAAAATAAATACCGGTATTCGGTATGAACCGGTATACCGCCCAGCACTACATCGCCTAAACTAAAAAATTGTTTCTACAGTATGAGAGCTTCAATCGTCGTGAAGTGACCGTTCAGTCAGCAGCTCTTCAGCGTCTCAAACTCACCTGGGAATTTGAACTGAGGGAATATGGTGAGATCTCCTCCTCCGTATAAGCGCTGGAGTTTGGTCATCTCCTCCGTCAGGTTCTTCTGATAGGCCGGACCGGCTTCAACCACGCCGCCAGCGGTCCTACGACACCACAGAACCAGTGAAAACCACTGTCAATGACAGTTCACATGACGTGAGACGAACATGTTGATCAGTATACACGGTTGGTCACACACTTGCTCTTGGAGTTGTACTCGCGGATCTTGTCCAGGAAGAGCTTCTGCACAGGATCCAGGTCTCTGGCTTTGTTGAAGAGGACGGCGGACAGACCGATGTTCCTGCGCAGCGTCACGCTCACAGCCGAGCGCAACAGGGACGACAGGTGGAAGAGCCGATGAAGAGCCATAATCTACACACAAACACACACAAGACTGTGCTGAAGATCATCTGAGACTGACAGAAACACACGAAAAATCTGGAGAAGCAAAACACACTTTCGGTTTGACTGGACAAATTTGAAAAACATTAGCAACATTTTAAAATATACATTAATCTACTTGTGTTATAAGCATGTTTAAAAATGCAACAATACTACTACAAAGTCATAACAGGCTTTTTGGTTTGACTGGACAATTTATATATGTATATATACAGAGCTGGGTAGATTACTTACAAATTGTAGTCTTACTGATTCCAAATTACATGACAAAAATTGTAGTTAGTAACGTAATCCATTACATTACACATTTTAGGTAATACAATCAGACTACTTTTAGATTGCTTTTGACCCAACTCGTTCATCACATTGATTTAAACAGGATAATCTTGTACCACCTTACATAAAGGTTTCCCAAACGGGGGGTTGTGAAGGAACTGCAGGGGATTTGTGAGTTTAATGAAAAGCTAACAATGAATGAAATCATGAATATGCAACATTAACATAAATCACTTTAAAATAACAAATCAAAATAAAACACTACTAAAAAATGAAATACTTTGTTTACTTGCATATCATGTGACCATTTAACCAACATCATGCAACATGCAAACATGCAAATGTGATATTTAATTATCAAAATATTTTTTAAAATCGCAGGGGCTACTTCAAATAAATATATGAGGTGAAAGAGTTTCAAAAAACACTAACTACCAGTCTATCTTATACGGTGTCTTCTTCTAAAAATTATCTTTGACAATTCCACCTTTGAAATAAGAGGCTAATCCAGCTTTAAAAAAGACGAGAAGCGCAGCACCGCTATATATATATATATATATATA